>NW_024868159.1:0-175860 GCF_013358625.1 Macadamia integrifolia
TTTCTTTCATAGAGAATGACTCGTAATCAGAGACAAGTTGATCTACCTTTCTTTCTTTTACCTCTGCTGTACCTTCGTGTGTGACAAGAAGCATATCCCAAATTTCTTTAGCCGTGTCACATGCAATGACTCGGTTGAACTCTTGTTCATTGAGGGCACATTGAAGGAATGTAATGGCACGGAAGTTGTACTGGATGAGGGTGATGTCTTTAGCTGTCCATTCTCCTTCATCCTTAGGTACTGTCTTTCCATCAACTATCTTGGTGATAGTGTATGGTCCATTCTCTATGGCTCTCCATACAAGAATGTTGTGACCACACACAAAATTCTTTTATCTGCACTTCCAGAAAGAAAAGTTTTCTCCATTAAAGTACGGGGGTCTCGAGGCGTTCATGCCTTCTGGTGGTCCTTGGAATGTGGTCATGGTCTTTGACTCACTATTAAGACGATATAGTCTTAAATAAATTGAGCTCCCGCTCTAATACCAATTGAAATAACCTAGAGGGGGGTGAATAGGTTATACTAGTGGAATTTAACTCTTTTCGATGTATAGATCACAAGTGTGATTGTAATTTAAAAGCAATACTGAATAAATAAAATAAGAACAACCACGACACAAGATATATAGTGGTTCGACTCAATTCGAGTCTAGTCCACTCCCTACAAGAATCCTCTTGTAAGGTATTCCACTAGTTCTCCCTTTCAGTACAGTAGGTAGGGAAGAAAAACCTTTACAATCTTTTTATGAATAAGAGTATCCTTACAAATCTCCTTTCCAGGCAGAGAGACGCATTCACAATCTCTTTTAGAGGTAGAGAGAGACCTTTCTCTTTTTAGGATAAGAGTATCCTTACAATCCTAAGTACAGTCTAGAATTGTAAAAAACAGAAAATAAGAAATAGTGGAATAAAAGGAATACCTCAAGTGTGGTGCAAATGATAATGAATAATAAATGATGAGTGATGCACCTTTTGTAAAGTCCTCTCTTACGGCTTTGACTTGCACAGGAGAGAGTACAAGACTTTGATTAAGACTTGAGCCTCTTGTTTGGGATTTGTGTAATAGAATAACTCAAGTAGAAAATAAACTTCTCTAATGCTTGCAACAATGCTCTTAAAGCTCTTTCTTAATGAATAATTAATTAAGAGTGATTAGGGTATTTATAGGTGAACTTAGTGACGCATTTTAGGTAGGGAATCAAGCTCTAACGAACATATTCTGGGTATACCGATCGACCGCCATTGGTAGCCGGTCGACCGTCAAGAGCCGTTGTAGGCAAAAAAATAGCCGTTGGAGTACTTCCAGACAGGCACCAGTCGACCGGGACTTTCAACCGGTCGACCGCCTATGGTCTCGGACAGGTCCGGTCGATCGGGGCTTCCAGACGGTCGACCGCCTATGGTCTTGGGTGGTTCCGGTCGACCGGGGCTTCCAGCCGGTCGACCGCCAACATGACATGCTCTGTCATACTGACCAGTCACTAGTGTTTTGACTATAACTTTTTGGTCCGACCTTGGATTGACTTGAGATCAGTTGTGTTGGAATCACAACTCAATTTCCTACAACTTCTATGAAGGTTTCGTCTCCTGATACTAACTTTAAGATTCCCTAAATACCCTTGAGTTAGGTTACTGTGTGTTCCACACCACTTAGAAACTTTTCATACCTAGTCAAGGCATGCTCTATGGTCATTCTAATATGATGCAATGCACATGCATGAGGTGAGTGCATATAAGTATGTGGAAATTACAAATTATATTAAAAATAACTAATCTATCCTAGTGGTCTTCTTCTTCACTTGAATCTTCCATTCTTTAGCCCTTCATCTTCTTTCCTTCTTGTTTGTTGTTTCATGTCTTTAAGCTTAGAGTCATGTCTTGATTCGACCTTCGATCTTCTAAGGGTTTCTTCAAGCTAATCACACTTTAACAATCAAGTTAAAGATGTATGTTTGTTTGTTAACACCAAAACATGGCAAGGAGTGTGGACATGTTTCCCAACAGATTGGACTTTGGACTTGTATCAGAGTGGCGTTCATGCAGACATAAACCTGTTTATTGGGCTTCGTTCGTCTCTTTAGCCCTATATTTCATTATTATTATTATTATTATTATTATTATTATTATTATTATTATTATTATTTTCCTCGTAAAACAATAAAGCTATGTTTCGTTGGATAGAAGAAGAAAGAAAATTGAAGAAGAGAAAAAAAATTCCTCATCTTTGGTGAAGATAGAAAATTAAGAAAAATTAAGACGTGCTTTGAGGAATCCACAAAGCCAGAAGAACCCATCAATCAGAGTTCTTCATATCTTCATTTCAACACTTGAAGAAAGAAAAAGAAAAAAAAAAGGAAAATTCTAGCTGATAAACCCTAATCCATTGAAAGGCCTAATCCGCAAAAACAACAAAAATTATATTAAAGCTCTAACTTCATTTGAAGAGCCCATGGATCAAGAATTCTTATGAGCCAAGAAACCTGCTAAACCCTCGAAGGTCGATGCCACATCTGCCTCAATTTTGATATAGAATTCAAAATTGAAAACAACAATCCTCCATTGTTTGATTATCAACCAAACGGCAAGAAAAAATAAATAAATTGGGCAAGAAAAAAAATAAATTTTGGTTATTCATTTTTATAAAAATAAGGCAAGTGTCCTCTATCCCATAATGGTCTAGTGCCCAAACACTAGGGCACACACCCCCAGGAGTGGTACATTGGTCATTGCATGCCTCCTATGCCTATGGGCTAGAGACACAAGGGTTGCTCTCAGATCAAAAACTTTGTCCTAAAAAATAAGAATAACTGAGCATTGTGACATTATCATAAAATAAAGGTATTACCATCATTAAAAGGGTAAACATACTTAACCACATATCCGAGACCTGATAAAGTCAATATTGATTTGGAGGTTATTTCAGAAATTCTCTTATTTTGGAAAGTTCAATATTTAATTGGAGTTTCAAGGAATATCTTAGTTGATGTTCTTTCCATATTGAGGAAGATCATATTAGATCTAAAGATGAAGTTGCATAATTGGCAAAGGTGATCCAGCTTGATGGATGGAAGCTTCTACGGATTTATTTCCTAAGTTGGTGTGATCCTTTCTAGGAAGCCTTCAATGGAGATATTAAACCCCCCCCCCCCCAAAAAAAAAAAATCATAATAATAATTTTGAAGATCTTGTTCCATTCTCTAATTTGGGAAGTGTTTAGACTATCAAGATCATCAACTTTGAGCAATGGAGAAAATCTATATGGGGAAAAACTTGATTTTTGGATAAATTAGAAAATGGAAAGCACCTCAACTTGAAAGGTCATTTTACTTTAGGGCAGGTCTTTTTCTCCATAAAATAAATAAATAAAAACCTAGAGTTACTATTTATGGAAATCCCTGAAACCCTAACATGAGTTCTCCTACGCCTAGACTTGTTTGCACCTTTGATAATCTGAACAGTTTCATCATCCTTAACATAAATATGCCAAGTTAGCAAAATGGCCCCCGAATCTCAAGAAAAATGCAAAAGAGAACCAAGGCCATGCACGATCTGTCGGAATAGGCAACATATCCTTCAAAACCTGGGAATCCGTCCATATCTCTTGAATAATTAGACCCAAGCAGCTGCCAGCTTTTCTTAATCGATTAATAAACCTTTAGTTGCAGCTTGCTAGTCTTGTCTAGACATGAATCCTGACTCCATCCAAATAATGTGGCCTTGAAACAGAATTCCATAGGTCAATCCTGAATCTTTCAAATATCATTGGAAACTCCTGCACAAATTAATATAAGATAATTTAATGTGAACAGTAGTAAGGATAATTGGGGTAAGAATCCTTCAGATCTGAAACATTGGACAAAGAAACACAAAGCCATGAAGATAACAAGTTTTGATTAGAAATCCATCGGTTAACATTCTTAATATTCAAGAGAGGATTAAGATTATCCCAAGTTAGCAACAATTTGGTTTCAATGAAACTCTAAAAATAAACAGCCTAACGCCTAGAGGTCCTGCAGCCCACACCCTTTTAGAGAAAAAGAATCACAAGTGAAAAGAGATGCCAAAGAGACTCACCTGAGATTCGCAAAAGGCACAAGAATATTCAATATTCAACATTCAACCATTATTTGACACATTCCTTGTAGGCAAACCATTTTGAAGTAATCTCCAAAAAAACATTTTAAATTTGGGTGAACACGAAGTTTCCAACAGAAGTTCCACCGTTTAGAAGGTAACCGGTAAGACAGCAACACACTGTTAAGAAAAATTAGTATTAGAAAACCTTGAAGAATATAGAAATTTTACTTGCTTTAACTTGATTTTAATTTATTTGTTTGAAGATCTACTTGATTTTAATTTATCCCTGCTATTGGTCCTCAACCATAGCACACTGCCCCTTTCATTGCACACGACCAGCCCATCAGATGCCCCCATCGCACAACCACTGCAATCACCGTCCGCAACCCCCACCCACCCTGCCCTATCCTGCCAAAACCCCTCCCTCTATGTTGAATCTCAACAACCCAAAGAATCCCCTTCAAATCCACCATCCCTTGTCCCCACGACCAGCCCCCACCCCAACCAAGGTTTTAAAACTCGATCTCGCCAGCCATCTCGCTATCCCAAAAAAAGAGATATGGCGAGATCTTGGCGAGATCTCGTTGAAACCCTGTATTTTTTGGGCGGTCGAGACTCACTAGTAGATCTCAGTGGGCATATGGCCTTTGTAGGCCCTGAAACTGTGTAGTTACCCTATTTTAGCCATTCTAAACACAATGGAAACATCAGATTTGCAAAAAACAAACTCCAAATGGTACTTTGACAATATACCCTATGTAGGTATGCAGCGAGTCTTCGAACACTTCATCTAGTATGATATATTCATCAATCCACCTTCCACAATCACCATATTGATACAACTTAATCATTAGCATATATAAAAGCCATAATTTCTAATTCTTATTGCTGATTGATGAATCACATGCATTCAAGTAACAATGTAACATAACAAATAACAACTAGCAACTAACACCTAACAACTAACAACATAGCAAGTAAACATAAAGCTGAAAAAAAAAATGGCCACCATGAGGCTGTAGATCAGCCTTTGGTGACCAACATATAAAAAAATGAGTACCAAACATCTTACATAAATCATGTTTTTCCAATTTTTTTTTCCTAAGAAAAGCATTTATTGTAACAAAAAAATAAAAAATTAATTTAAAAACAGAAAATTATTTTTTCTTCCATGAATGTATAGATCACCCTTAGTATCATGACATATAAAAAAACCAATGGTAAGAAACAAGATTTGATGATGTTACTTAGAAAAAAATGGGTTTGGGAAGAAGATTTCACCTTAGTACCACCAATCTTGAATATCTTTGCTTCAATGCAACTAAGAGTGAAGATCTCCAAGAAAGAACAGATGTTCCACATGTTTTGTGTGTTTTTTCTCTCAAAAATAGGTCCCAGAGGCAAAACCAGGCGAGACCTGGCGAAACCAGCGAGATATCTTGCCTCTTGAGGTCGAAACCATGTTTATATAGTGTGGCCCAAACCAGAAACTGGTCGAGGCGAGATTTCGACCAAGATCTTGGCGAGATTTCGAGATCTCACTCGAGATTTGGTCATTTTTTGACCTCGCCTGTTACGCCAACTCGTCTTTTCGAAATAACGAGATCTCGCCGAGTTCTTAAACCATGACCCCAACCCAACCCTTGCTTGCCCATCCTCCCCTCCACATCCCCTTTTCGCCTCCACATCAACATCCCACGCCCAAGCACGCCCCTGCTGCACATCCTCTGTACCCCACACCCCTGCTGTCTTTTCTGCACAACCTTTGTACCCCCTTCGGCCCCATCCATCTGAGAAGGAGAAGAAGTAGAAGTCTGCACACCCTTCTGCCCCATTGAAAGGGGGTGCTTGTAATGACTATATGACATAGTTTTGATTGTGATCCCTTCTTGTTATACAAAACCAAGAAGTAACTATTGGAGATTCAGCTCCTCTGCTCCTCTATACCGTGAAATGTTGTCCTTTGGCCAAAAATCATATAAGTTTACAGAACACTATGTTCATTTTTAAAAAATAGCTCATCTTCTCCAAAGGTCTGTCATTCTATAAGAGACTGTTCGTTCCTTTTGATAAGAGATAATGTCTACATAAGAAATGATTAAAAAAACAAGGAATTTGGTTGAAGAACCATCATAAATTCTTTTCCTCTATAAATAAATAAACAACTGAGGAAAAGAAAGAATTACAAGTTCATGGCTTCTGCAAAAAGTACTTAATAGGTACTAATGATTGTCCAAACCAAAGCTGTTAATGTAATTTTTTTTTCTAAGATTTCTTATCATTTGGAGGATACATTAAAATGAACAAGGAAAACGGGGCTACAATTTAGTTTTCCCCTTCCTTAAGGTGCTCGCTATTCTCATTCTTCAGATATTGGTATTTTTCATGTCTACATTACCCATAAATTGGTCACTTGTATATTTTGAAGCACTTAGTGATTTAAATGACCACCTAGAAGATGGCAAAGGCTGATTTAGCTGTAAGGTCTTATCTTTATTGTGAATGACAAACTAAGGCTTGTTAGTTGTGGAAGTACACACAAGAAATTTTTTTTCTTTGGTTGTATTAAGGTTTTATAGTATATGATTTGTGTACTACTGATAGAAACAAAAAATTTAATGGAATGTGAAAGTCAGTCCAACAGATCATGCTGCTTCTACACATTTGTCCTGAGTTTTAGCATGTCAATTTACTGTACTGCAAGATATTTGCCCTTCACAGATACTTCAAACTGATTTATTTGTGCATTGCGAAAGAATCTATCCCAAATGACAAGGTGAATCCAATAGTTAGACAGCTTATAAGAATGGATCTGTAATCTTGCACTAAGTTTTAGTTAATATAAAAAGTCTGTTCCAAGAAAAAGCAGAGGGGATGGTGGGGGCATTTGAATAAGGTATTGGTAACAGTTTCCCTTTCTGCCCCATGCTAGCTGCATCTCTTAGATGCAATTCTCCCTTAAGATCTTGTCATTCACAGCCAGAGCATCTTCTGCATTCTCTGCAGAATGCTTTATGCTTTGTTTCCAAAGTTAGACGGTAAGAACAATTTTTATTAGCATTTCTGGGACATCCTCTAAAATCAACAAAGTACTAAGTTAGAGGCCGACCCTTCAGATCAGTCCGATAAAACTCTTGGGACAGCACATAGATGCGAGAGAGGTTGTTTTGTCCTGACACAAAACATTCAAATAGTCCCACAGCTCCTTCACAGTATTGATGTGAGTAACAACATCAACTATGGAGTTATCCATCAAGTTCAACAGTTGTCCCAAAATGCGTGCATCAACTGTATCCCATGTAGTGTCATTAGCAGGCTTCAACTTTGTTAGATGACCCTATTGATTTCAACCAATCAAAACCAGCTACACAATTTTCTTCCATTGTTGAAAATTGGCAGCCCCTACAAGCTTCTTTCTGTAATCATATATGATGATGAGGATATCACCTCAGTGACAACATTCTTTCCTTCAGTGTCAGCCATTGATGCCAAAGATTCATAGAAAATCACACAAGAACCAAAAAATCGATCCACAGATAGAGAAACCAGAAAAATTGATCTAACCTCCCTATAGGGGATTTAGATTACACAACTGATTGATCTTATGTAATTGACAAATCAAAACAAGGGAGAAAAAACAAATCTCTAGATGAAATTCAATAAAATCAACAACCAGAGAGAAATCGACTCAGATTTCAAAACCCTAACTTGGGAAAAATAGTAGAATACCTGTGGTTGGGTGTGCAATGCTTCAATGCTGCTGAAATTTGGACTGAATGTCCTAAATATAATGCTGAATAAAACCCCAAAAGGATTTTCCAAAATAAGACCACACTGGATAGATATAGCGAAAATCAATTTTGGCAGAGCCAAAACCCTGACAGCTACAATCGATTTCTTCAAATAGAGTTCTTCAACCATCAAGCCATAAAACCCAACTAGCAAACACTCACAACAATGCTCTGAGTAGACTCTTCACACCATATGATTGATATCAATCAATCAAACTTTCATTCAAAAAACTAGCAAGCTAGGGGATGAAACCATCCCCTCTAGGAAATCGTGGAGCTCTTAGGAAGAACCAGTAACAGCCAAGCTAGAGACGAAGGGGTTGTTACTAGTTATCCGATGATAGCAAAGATCGACTTTACTAGTTAGGGATATACCTCTAATATTATGTAAACAATAGAGAAGAAAAGAGAGTTGCAATTTACGTCATGGGAGTCCCAATTGATGAGATTGGGCTGCCCTGCTCAATTCATTATACAGACTAGCAATTACATACTCCTAGTAGGAATAAGGAATATACTCCTAGTAAGAATAGAAATCAATAAAATAAGAAACAAATCTAACTCCTAATTCTAATCTACTAACCAATTATAGTTAAACTAGAACACTCCTAAGGGGAGTCGTGGCTTGCGCTAGACAGCTGGCCATGACTCCTCTTTCTCACGCCATACTTCTAACACTATCAAACCCTTGAACAATCTCCTAGCACAGGATGATATTATTATAAAAGCTTTTATCAGCAATGAAGGTAGATTGGTTAGAGCTGACTAGGGAGTCAATTACCACCTGAATCCTATTGGCAAGGTTTTTGGCGATAAATTTGTAAAGGAGATTGCAAAGGGAGATTGGCCTAAAATCCGACATAGAGTTGGCCCCGTCGTTCTCGGGAACGAGGCAGGGGAAGGTTTTGTTGATTCCCTGGATTTGAGAAGGATTGAAGAAGAAACTACAAATGGCTTTGAGGATCCTCCTTGATGATATCCCTACAAAGGAGAAAAAACCTATATTGAAACCATCTAGGGCCAAGGACTTTGTGAGAAGCGTGGAAGCCAACAATAGAGGAGAGTTTTTTCATCAGAAGGGATGGCTTATAGGGGACCAAGGAGGTGGGGGGAATAAGTTTGTTTAGGAGACTTGGGGGATACAAGGAGAAGAAGAGGAAGGGGGTTAAAGAGCTCAAATAAGAATCCAGAGGCTTCAGCTTTGATGGCATCAAGGCGAATGAGAGGAGAGCCATCTCTAGCAATAAGTATGAGAATGGATTTGGAGTTGGTTCTAGCCTTCAGGCAATGATGGAAATAGGCAGAATTGGAGTCGCGCTCAAGCCATTGGATTCTGGATTTTTGCTTGAGAAAACTCCCTTCCTGGAAGATGAGAGCAGAAAGCTTGAGGGAAATGGCATGCTCATCCGAAGAGAGGGATGCATTATAAATGTCATCTTGCAGACCGGAATGGATGGAAGCCAACTTGGCTCTGCACTCCAAAAGTCTGGTAGAATTATTACCAAAGGTGGAGGGGTTCCAAAGCTTAAGGGTTATTTAACATTTTTGAGCTTCCTGGAAAAGGCAATGAGAGGGCAGGAGAAGGCATGAACCGGTTTGGTCCAAGCTTTTCTCTAACAAGGGGAAGGAAATCGAGATGAGAGGGGCACATGTCAACGAATTTAAAGGGCTTGAGGTCAAAATAGATATAGGGAAGGACAAGGAGGTCAATTGGACAGTGGTCAGAGATGCTAGGAAGTCCGAAAGTGGCAAGGGAGGGAGGGAAGAAGGATAACAATCTTCATCAACTAGGATTTTATCCAATTTGCAAGCAATCCTATTAATTCCAGATCTCTTATTATACTAGTAGAGCTTGCACAGGTCCAACGTAGATCATTCATGCCGATATCATCAAGGCAATCACTAAAAGCATTGATAGACAGGAGATCAATGGTGGAATCTCCTTGCTTTTCATGAGCCGATCTGACGACATTAAAGTCACCACCCAAACCCCAAGGAAGGGAAGCAGAAAGGAGGGCTAAGAAGCGAAGGTTGTCCCAAAGATGGATCCTATCAGAGGCACGATTGAGGGCATAAATCACCGAGAATGAAAGACTAAGGGAGGAAAGAGGATAAAAGATGAAGAGATGGATGCACTAGGAAGAGGTAAAGGTGGTGGAGACCTGGAGCTTGGAGGGTTCCCAAGGATCCAAACACACCCAATGGGGGAGTGATTATAGTTAGAGATGAGGGATCAGGAGGGAGTTATGGAGGCAGCAATACGAGTAGCATTTGGTTCTGGAACTCTGGTTCAAGTAGACAACAAAGATCAACATGTGAAGATTTGAGATGGGAGCGGACTTCACCATGCTTGGCGATGGAGTTGAGCCCATGGGCATTCTAGATAGTCCAATTGGTCATTAAGAAGGTGGGGGGATGTAACAAAGGCTCACAGGAGCTGGGCGAAGCATTGGCCTAGTTGGAGGAGGAATATCTTCTCAGGCGCCTGCGGTGAGTTGCTGGATCTGGTGACCTCCGAAGTGGAGGCTTTCCTTGTGGACGAGCGGTTCTATAGGTTGGGAGGCCTAGAGGAATCTGACAGAGAGATGATGGGTCTCTCTCGAAGGGAAAGCTTCAAGAGGAACCTACTGGGACAGAGAAGACACAGTGACGTGAGCAGAGCACTCCAAGGCCAAGCTATAAGAGTCGTGGGGAAGGGAAGCTGCGGGTTGGTGCAAAGATTAGTGTTCAAAGCTGTAATTTAGTATCTGCCATTGTTTTGTTATTTCTTTGATGTTATTTACCGTCAATAATCTTGGGCATTTGGTTCAAATATATAAATTATAGCTTTTTGTCATCAGTTTTTTTTTTTCCACTAAAATATCAGATTTTTATAAAAATAAAAAAATAAAAAGGTTACAAAAATCACATGGGCATACCCATCTAATACAATCACAAAGGAAGCAGAGGACTCCTGCTACTTATGAAAACGATGTCTAGGACATTGCATCTGAAGCTAGTTCTCTAATAAAGTGAGAAGGAAAGTTTATCATGCTATCTGAAATTCCAGCCAAGAAGTCTGCAAAGGGGTTAGCCTCTCTGAAGCAGTGTGATCTTCCAAGAAATAGAGCTGAGAAAGGGTTGCACATAAGTCCAATCCTGCTGAGCAAACAAGGAAACTGCTTAGCTTGCACCGCCGTTATAACTGCCACTTAATCTAATTCAATCCACAGAGCCATCACCCGCAGATTCATAGCATGCAAAAATCGTTCCACCATGCTATGGAATTTAGCAACATAGTTGGTTTGAATACCAAGGAAGAGTTTGAAGGAGTTAAGAATGCTCCCCGTGTGGTCTTGAATAATACCACCCGATCCTGATCTTGAAGATATCACTATCAGTTCTTATGCATTTTCTGTTTATAGAAATGCATCTAAAAATTGTGCATGCATGATGTTGTTTAAACTTTGGATGCAACTACTATATATTCTCAGACATGTATATGAACTTTTTCTTTTGGAGGTTGTGGGAAGGGGAAAGCAAAAACATATTACACATTTCAAGTTTCAAGAGCAGCTTTGGTCCTACCAGAATGTGCCCTGTATCTGAATATGTTACTTAAGGTGAGGCACTATAAATAGCCAACAACTCTTTTGGGGCATAGTAAACATTGTCATCTGAGATTCAAGGACAAACTAAATTGAACAAGAAACAGATACAAATGTACCCCCAAAAAAAAAAAATTATATAGCTAAAAAAAACCTTTGTTATGTACTGTCACTGCACAAAAAATCCACAGCTATAGATTTTGCTTTAAAAAAACTGCAACTAAAGTTCACAACTACAGATTTCACAAATAAAAAACCCGCAACTAAAATCTGCAATTATAGATTATAAACTTTGTAGCACAAAAATCTATAATTAATATCCAAGGTTATTGCCTTTGCTACACGTCTATATAATAAAAAATTTGCAACTATAGCTTTTTCTGCACAAAAAATCTGCAATTGCAAAAAATGAAGCTAAAAATTTGGGGCACAAAATTCTAAAACTATAGATGTGCTGCGAAAATCCACAGCTATAAAGTACACATTTCTTGTGGCAGGCAATCCGAAGCTACAGCAAATGCGATGGCACTTGTAGCAGCGGATAGAAAAATGTGGATAATCTGCAACTATAGACTATTGCTACGGATTTTCGGACATCTTATTGTGTTAAAAAAAATAATAAAAAAATAAAAATAAAAATACTTATAGGCCTTTTTGTTGTAGTGAAGTGTGCACTCCTGCCTTATGTCACACTAGGAGTGCATGACCTTATCATATGAAATTTCTTTGAAAACTAAAATCACCATTATCAGTGTTGTTTTTAATTCAAATAATTATTTTCTACAAATTCCAACTAGGTTTTTTTTTCTCTCTTCTTACCCTAGAATTTCAAGACCCCAGACTCCTCAAACAGACAAAAAGTATCATTATCTACTACGATTGGGAGACATACAACATCAACCCTAAAAATTCAAAAAAAATGGGAGCACTGCTCTTCCACCAAAATAGAAATTGTAGGAACCAACTTTTGAATCTAGAGATTGCATGCACCGCGCCAGGGGGGGTGGATGTGCATACCTTACATCAGTTTTATTCAAAAGCTTCATGAACAAGGTGTATATATTTGCTAAATAATATGCGCGATACATTATTGTATCCTAATATGTTATTATTTATTTAAACTCTCAATGGTTTAATTTTACTTTTTTGGTAGAAAATCTTGATGTTTGGTTCCCAATGCTTCCTTTTATTTCAAGATATTTTTATAGAACAAGTTCCCCTCTAGTGCACTTTCTCGCTAGACCACTGAACATGCCATAATGGTTTTCAATAAATGTTATGGATTCCATTTTAAGAATTTTTTTTTTAAATAAATGTTAAGGATTCTATTAAATATTAAAGGATATATTGGGTGTTTTTAGAGGAAAAGTGATGAGATTCGTATGCCTCCGTCTGTACAAAACGCGTGCCATATGCCTCCGTCTGTACAAAATGAGTGCCATACCGACTATTGGAAACTTTTGATTCTACGTATTTAATTTCTCCCTAATTTGTTTATTTTTAAAAAGATTTGATTCCTTTTCCGATAGAATTTCTTGGAAATGCCACCCTCCATGGCTCCACTGTGATTTTCTTAGCTGTGCCAATAAACATACTATAACAGCTAATACTGTGCCACAAATGGAAAGGGTTTGTACACTCAAATATAAGGAGTGATCAGTCTCAAACTAGATTCATAGAGGAAATTCAACCTTCTCCAACTCTGGATCATTAGTTTTCTCATCTTGAGCTATCCAGTGTGTTTCTCTCTATGCTGATTAAGTAAGGAATATTTGAGCTCTATATAGATCCAAGTTCTATGAGGTAAAAATTGTTGAATTAAGCACATAGATATTCATTCACCTAGAGTTTCCGTATTTTGATTTCCTTACTAGCTTTCAGTTTGATTTGTTTGAATCAGAATTTGTAAATGGATTGGTACCAGGTAGATAATCAGTTTTAAGTCCTAGAACTATACCATTTTTCACCTTGCAAGCACTGATGAAGGTCCAGGGGAAGCAATAGTCCTTAAGGAGAATCCATGCATGCTGTCACATGCCCTAAATGCATCGAAGAAATTTTAGAAATGGCGGTACCTACCACAAAGACTGTAGAACAAAAGACTATACCTGACAGTCAATAACACTAATTATAGAATTACTTCTTGGAGTTTGCATCCTATAGACCATTGGGTAATACCAATTTGGGTCAAGAGAGCGATGCGATTCACCACATCAAATGGTGAGCACCAGGGATACATAATGCAACTACTCCTAATGTCTTCAATCTCGCTAGGACAGCCATCATTTTCAAGTTTGGAGGGTTGGCAAGGACAGATGAGAGAAGAAGATCTAGAGCTCCACCTTGGGTCAAGAGGTGAGTGGTTTGTATTTTGCACCTTTTTAATGAAGGGTTGCTTGTTTCCCTTTCAATATGAAATTTAAAGGCTTGGGTCCTTCATGGAGCTACTAAATTTTCAAAATTGGTCGACTCATCTGTTTGTTGGTACTTATTGGGACACTTTTTTTTTCCTATAAGAATTGGGACTAGTTGCCTGAAATAATTATATTACCAATATAGTCCTAATTTTTCATATATGTTTATGCATAGGGTGCCATGTCATTGACGGTTTCACATTGCTTTATTTTTACCATTTGTAGAACCGTATACATACAGGCTTCTAACTCCTATTAAGCTTTACAATAGATCCAATATAAATCATTTACTATTCTTCTACTGAGAAGCATGATTTACATCAGCTAGCAATTATTATTATTACCATTTTTTTAAGCAATTAGTATATTGACATAACAATATTTTGTCTGCTATATAACTATGGTGGTTTAAATTAAATATAAAAATTGATATGGGCTTTCTGTAGTTTAGAATGTTCATATGTTGAAAGAAGTTGTCACATTCTTTTTCTAACCCATACTCATTTTTAATTATTTTTTTGACAAAAAAGATATCTCTAGAAGATTTTGTTGTAGGTAGCAAAATTGGTTCTTTTTCATATATTATGGCAATAAACATTTCTAAAACTATTATAAGGAAAATGCATTACCATCTCCAACAAATTTTCTTCTTATCTAAATAAGTTCTTGACAAGAAATTCAATTCACTTGAAAATGGTGTAGCATCCTCAATTGGATTAATTTACATATTACATCCTTTCAATTATCTTTTCTGTAGGTAATTGGATATATTTTGCTGTGAACCTTGTAGCTCTAGACCGAACTAGCAGCAGTAATCCGCGACATGCTGCGCCTGTCGAACCCAAGGAAGTAACGTAATGCTGGAACCTCAACACAGCAGGAGGGATTTGCAGGATGTTGATGTATACATTGACGCTGCCCTTCTTTGAGTGCAGCTCAGTATATAAATTAGGAACCTCGTTTTGTTGACTTGAGTATCCTTATCTTCAAGAGGAATATAAGGAACCCAGTCCATTTTCATTTGCTTCATGGGTATTAGTTCTTCAGTCTCTCTCTGAACTGATTTGATAACAAATCTTATAAAAGGTGGAAAAGGAGACATAACTGCCGCTACAACAGGAATGCATATAATTTATCTTCACCCTTGAAGCTGATCAATTGAGGCTCTGTACAACTGAAGAGGTAAACTTTCTCCTCATGAAGCACTCCACCCTCTTCAAATGCATTTCCAAGTTCGATAGCGAACATGGTATCAGAGAAGGGAGGTCAAGTGTTTAACTCCTAGGAAGTGCAAAAATTGGGTAAGGGCCGACATTTTTTCTCCCTTCGTGCCGTAAAGGAAATTCCATGTGAACTCTATGTGCAAGGACCATGGGATCTTTGCATGCACATTCAGAGGAGTATTGATGTATACATTGATGCTACCCTCCCCTGACAGTTCAAGCTTTTAGGCGAAACAGTCGCGAACACAGGTATAGATAATTCTATTTGGTTTAGATTTCTTTATGATACTTAGAATACTGAATTTTCAGGTACTCGTTAACAATTAATCAAACTACTGACATTACTGAAATTGCAACTTTGCAGCTGAGGCTAGGACGTGCATCAAGCAGTAGGCAAGTTCACCCTGAGACTGGAGAAATTAGAATCAAGTGCATGATTTGCTTGGATTCCATGAAGGAGGAGACCTCAACCTTATGTGGGCATCTATTTTACTGGGAATGCATCATAAGAACTATATGGGTGCATGGTAGATGCCCTTCTTACCTCATGCCACTCTCTAGAGCCATCTTACACTGTGTCTTCCTGCCTAGCCTAGTTTGATCATTGAATATGAGATTGAGAGAGACTGCACAGATCTCCCTTTTGTATTTTGCAGAGAGAGAGAGAAAGATAGCTTAGGTCCTGTATCAAGTAGGACATCAAATAGAGCTGATTAGAGGGCAAGGATACTTGTAGCCGACCCCATTTAGTTGGAACAAGGCTGAGTTGTTGTTGTTGTTGCTGTAAAGAGAGAGAGAGAGAGAGAGAGAGAGAGAGAGAGAGAGAGAGAGAGAGAGTTTTCTTTCCTTCGACTAAAGACATTTATTTGCTAATTTAAGTTCAGGGAAAGAGTTTTATGTTCAGAAGCTTGGCCATTTGTGCCAGCGTAGGAGCCAATTAGGGGGGGGGGCGCACAGAAGCATTAATAGGGGCGGGAATAGTGTGTTTTAATGGAGGGAGGACAGTCATTTCACCTGACCCTGTGTCTGGGTGCAGGCACTCTACTCCCGGATAGAGTTCTTTTTCCCTCAAGTTTATTTTGTTAACGATATGTCAGAAAATTTAAAATTTCCATATTATAAACTAGCTCATATCAGTGAAATATTATTTTCTATTTCTTGCGGATTCTTGTGTTCAACCAAATTAACGCAATCATTCTGATTAAATTATATTTTCTCAAGATAGAGGGATAACAAATGCCCCCCAAAACATTAAAATAAAAATTTCCATAAATCAAAATAACTATTTGGTTCAATCACAAGCACCCTTCCTTTCTCTTCTCTGTCAAGGTTTTTGGCATGACACAGTTAACATAAACGAATTTCCAATATGCAAGAGGAGAGAGAGAGAGAGAGAGAGAGAGAGAGAGAGAGAGAGAGAGAATCAACTATTATAATCAGCCGTAATTCCTTGTTGATGAGTACTACATATTATTGAAAGAGGAAGAGTATCATATAACACATTTCAGCAAGGCACACATGCAGATGTGAACCTGTTTTATGCTTGCTTGTCACTTCTTGGGCTTCACTTACACTACATTATTTTTTCCCTTTATTTCTCGTAAAATAATATGACCTCGGATAGAGCTGATTGGAGGACAAAGATCATTGTAGCTCACCTCATCTTGCTAAGAATATCATATAACACTTTTCAGCAAGGCACACATGTAGACGTGAACCTATTTTATGCTAGCTGTCATTTCTTAGGCTTTGCTCATCATTTTAGCTTTACACTACAATATTTTTTTCCCTTTATTTCCTTGTAAATAATATGACCTCGGATAGACCTGATTGGAGCGCAAGGATCCATGTAGCCGACCCCATCTAGCTGAGATTTTCCTGTTCTGCTGGTGCTGAGCTTGTTTCCTTTTTTACTTTCATTGTTCTTTTTTTTGTTCTCTATTTTGACTTTCTTTTCTCTTATTTTGTTTTTTCCTGGATCCATGTAGCCAACCCCATTAAGTTGGGATAAGGCTGAGTTTTCTGTTGTTGTATTTCCAAAAGGTCTCACTGTGAAGTTATACTCACTTATTTTAATCTCAATCATTGGTCATTCAACTTGCTATGGCTGTCACCATTACAGCAGGTTAAACTTGAAAGTCATCCTCTCCCATGTAGAAGGCCACCGCCAACCATACATATTGATAGATAGAACTACCATTTATTTTCTAGATAGATAGATCGACCGAAAAAATCATAACTATACTTAACAATAAAACACTAGGAAAGGCCCACATGCAACGAAGTTTTTTTTGTTGTTGTCGGAACAAGGAGAAGTCTCATTCCTATTAACATAGGAACTGGAAGTGGAAGGGGTGGTATAATCCACGCACACTTACCCTCACCCCATCCTCACCCTGCCCCACATCCCCATCCCATCTGCGACCCTGCCCCATTCTCCCAACCACCAAACCGGCTCCAATTAACCCCTGTTCTTCCTCACGTCACACCCATGTTCTAAACAAAGTTCAAGAACTTGGTTCTTTTCAGTGTTTTGGTGGTTTTGAAACCATCGGAACACCGAAATTTTGCCGAAATAGTATACTTTTTCTATGTGTTTTGCTTGGCCATTTGGGGCGCTAATGACCGAAATTAGCGAAATAAGTGAAACAAAATGATTGAGATGACTGAAATTTTGATGAAATAATGCATTTTTTACCGAAATTTCGTCAAGATGACCTGAATTGTTTCTTTTGATGTTTCGTATGCAATTTCATTTCAGTAAACCTTTAAAAAAAAAAAAAAAACCCAAGATTTCGGAGAAATTTCGGTGAGTTTTTGAACCATTGCTTTTTTTTTTTTTCTTTTTTTTTCTTTCAAGCCCCATCCCAACCTCTCTCCAAGAACCACATCCCTGGCATCGTCGCACCATCCACTGCTGCCTTGCTGCAATCACCATATCTGCAAGCACCAGCCCCCACCCCCTGTGAAATTGCTTTTCCGGAAGGAAAAAGAACCGCAACATGATTTTGTGTGTGTTGTATGTGTTCTGAAAATTGAGTCCGTACTTACTTGCCCTAACTTGATTTAATTTACTAGTTTGAAAATTTCTTTCATGCAAGTCAATACAACACTCACATGCCACACTGGAATTTCTTCTTGAAAGTTTTCATTAAAGAAGGAAGAAGGGAAGAAGAGAAAGTCGACCTCTGAGGTGGGAAAAATTTTTTTTGAGTAAAATAAAGATTGGATCAGCAACTATGGTTGGCGAATGGAGCCAATTGGTGGATTAATCGACCGATTTCAGTTGGCTGTTCCTTATTCAGAAATGTAAAAAAGAGCATTTCCTGACTCCACCTACGATGAGTAGAATAGCCCCAAGGGACCAAGGAAACGAGGAGGTTTAAAATCACGTCAGAATTAACCATAAGGTTTACCACTAAAAAGACAATAGTCATTGGCATTTTTTTTTTTTTTTGATGAATAAATAAATTTATTACCAAAGCAGAGAAGAGAATACACAAGGGAAAAAAGGGGGGAAGGCTTAAGCCAACAAGGAAAAGCCAACCCAGGGGGGAGCAATTACATCAAAGCAACAACAAGCAAACCGATCTAGCAGACCAAGAGTATACAACTAAAAAAAGGGGGGGATGGCCGGATGGGGATCCGGATGGGGAGGGGGAAGGGGAAAAAACACCTAAAAGCAAGGGAAGGCAACGAGAGGAGAAGGGGGAGGCATCAAGTGTGGGGGATGGTGTCAATTAAAAGGTTTCAGGAGGCAATGATATGCCTGTTCCAAAGAGAGTTTGGGACGGGGCAGGTATGAAGGGATTGGATTTTGGTGGAAACATCAAAGAAGATGGCTGTCCAAATCCTATCCGGAGAGCGGGAGTTAGATGAACATCTATGGATGTTACGCTCCATCCAGAGGTGGTTTATGATTGCAGAAAAGGCAAGTTTTCCAATGGTGTCACAAATGGAGGAGCCCACAAAGGTCATGTCAATTCAGATCCATTCCCTATCAAAAGGAAAATTAGGTCTACTGGAAGGCTAGCAACGAGAGAGAACAGTTTTCCAGACAGAGGAAGAGACTGGGTAGGAGAAGAAAAGGTGAAAGATGTCCTCCAATCCAAGGGTGCAAAGGTAGCAGGAGGGGTTCAACGGGATGTGGGAGTAAATGAGGAAGGATTGGATTGGGAGGCAGTTGGAGAGGCACCTCCATACGGTGAAGTTATAGAGGGGAAACTGACCCTTGAACCAGATGAGATTGCGCCAAGAAACAACTAGGCCCGAGGATCTAACAAAGGACCAAGCAGAGGCAGAGGAAAACATCCCATTGGAAGAAGGCAGCCAAGTGCATTTGTCTTCCCTACCTTCGTGCCCTAGGGGAAAAGGAGGGAGAGAAGACCAGAGGTCTGCAAGAGGGGGGAGAGATAGGGGGACCAACCCAGGGGAGAAATGATATAGGAGACGGGAGTAGATTTGGGGAGGCCAGAGGAGTAGATGGTCCTTGGAGTGACCAGAGAGGAAAGGATGCCGGAAGGGTGCCAAGGATCCATCCAGATAGAGGTAGTTAGCCATTGCCAATGGAGAAGGAGATGGCAATAAGGGCCAAGTGTCTGAGGTTTAGAATTTTTCTCCAGATCCAATAAGCATCAGAGGGGGTGGGGGCAGTCTAAAGAGAGTTGTGATTAAGCAGGGAGGAGTGGGTCCATTCGCCCAGATGCTTCTCTACTTAGACACAATTTTTCAAATGAGCTTTAGGATGCCCAAAGAGTTGACTTCTTTAATTCTTCTGATACCAAGCCCTCCTTCGGCCTTAGGGAGGAAAACCTGGATAGAGGAACTTAACGGAATCGGAACCCTTCTAGAGGAAGGAATAAAAGAGTCCTTCAATGGACTTGATTAATAAAAGCTGAGAGGACAAAAATGCCAGAATAAAGGTACATGGACTAAAGAAAAGATCTAATGAGGATGAGACGACCAGCATAGGAGGAGCTTACCTTTTCAGAGCTGAAGTCTCTTCCTGAGGAGGTCAAGCATGGGGGAGCAATGATGGGCAGAAAGCCTAGAGGAGATGAGAGGGAGACCCAGGTATTTAACAGGTAAGGAGCCCAAGGAGAAACCAGTGATTCCAAGGAGATGAGCCTGGGTCTCAATAGAGATGCCAAAGAGAAAGAGACTCGATTTGAGGAGGTTAATATTGAGGCCCGAAAGACTTTACAGGAATGGAGAGAAGACATGATGGTGGAGATGGAAAGGGGGTCAGCCTTGGAAAAGATCATGATATCGTTGGCAAAAGCAAGATGAGAGAGACGAAGGGATTTGCATTTGAAGATAGGGGAGATGAGATGGAGGTCAATAGCGGACTGGATGGAACGAGACAGAACTTCTAGGGAAAGGGAGAAAAGAAAAGGGGATAGAGGGCAGCCTTGCCTGATACCACAACAACCAAAGGGGAAATAGCCCGCTAGGCTTCCATTAACTAAAACAGAGAACTGGGGAAAGGAGATGCAACAGTGGATCCAATAGACAAAGGAGGGAGGGAAGGACATATGAAGTAGGACTTTGGAGATGAAGTCCCAGCTAATAGGGTCGAAAGCCTTATGAATGTCAATTTTGAGGACAGGAGCAAAGGAGTGTGATTTCCAATCAAATCCCCCGATAATCTTGTAGCAAAGGATGGTATTTTTCGCGGTGCTCAATCTAGCAATGAGAGAAGATTGATTTGGGCTCACAAGAAAGTCAATGACTTTCTAAATCCTATTGGCTAGGATTTTGGAAATAAACTTGTAAAGAAGGTTACAGAGTGAGATGGGTATGAATCATTCACGGAAGCCATCTTAGTGAAGAGGCAAAGGAAGGTATGGTTGATTTCACTGATCTGACTTGGGTTGTAGAAAAAACTTCGAACAGCCAGAATGAGATCATTGCAAATGATATTCTAGCAGGGAGAGAAGAATCCCATACTAAAGTTGTCCGGGCCAGGGGCTTTATTTGCTTTGTGGGAAAGGATGGCTGAGAGGATTCCTCATCCAAGGGGATGGAATGAAGGTTGGGGAGATAATCATTTGGGACAAATTTGTTCAGGAGGTTGTGAGGGATATGAGGGGGGAGGAGGGGCGGGGAGAAGACCTGAAGGAAGTGGGAGACAGCTTCAGATTTTATGTCCTCAGGATTGAGAAGCTTAATGCCAGAGGAGAAGGGTTTAGGAATGGTGTTCGCATTATTTCTGGCCTTAAGAGACGGATGAAAGTAGGTAGAATTGGAGTCCCCAAGGTCAAGCCATTTAATATAAGCTTTCTGACGGAGTTAACTTTCTTCTTAAGCCAGAAGTGAGGCAAGGTCAGAGGCAACTCATACTCCATCTCCTCCCAAGTTCTAGGCTCCCGTCCCTGAGCTTGAAGTTGCCTTTCAAGGATTCTGCATTTGATTTGAGCATAATCACTCATTTGGGAGCAAGCATATCGAAGTCGTTGTGTCTCTATCAGGTTGTAGATATCAAAGTAGACGTTCAATTCCTTTACCCAATCAAGGAACCCCTTACATTAATTTTTCTCTGAAAATCACGTGGCTCCATCCGTTAGGTTAGCTCTGATACCAAATAATGTAATCCAATCCCAAGTAGGATTTTTAGTAAATTCAATAAAAATTAGATAGTATGACAGATTGTATGAAAAAAACAGAAATAAGAGAGTGAAAGGAAGATAGGTTAGGGGAATAGGTTGGGTCAAGCATCTCACTCTTCCCTAGGGTATCTCACCCAAACTGTCTCTCACAGCACTGCATCTCACAGTTTTCCAGCACAAAGCTTTTTTTTTTTTTTCATTAAATCAAATTCGTGTTCAATGTTGTAGCCCCTTACAAACTTATATGGAAGACTCAAAGCTAACTCAAACATTAAAAAGGAAAGGCCTAACCCAATCCTTAACTAATTGGGAAACCTAAACTGACTAGAAAACTGAAATAACAAAGAATATGGACTCAAAATAGGACTATAACTAAACTAATAAATTAAATCTCGTTTTCCTAATTTCTACCCATATTTTAGGCCTATTAAAGTGGCCCATTACAGATAAAACCAATGGGATCAAAGGCCCAACACATACATAACCCAACCCAATGCTTATTTCCAATAAAATAAGCCTATTAAATGACTTATCTGCATCATCAATGGAATATGAAGTAAGTTGAAGGTACGGAAAGAGCAATAGTATGCAAGATAGTGAAGAACCTGGGGCCTTCCCTCTCCTATTTACAGGACAGAGGGGACAGATACTTAGTTGGTTTGGAATTTCCGCCCTTCATTAGGAGTCTGGGACGAAGTAAAATCCTGCAAGAATTGGGAAGTTCTTCTCAGATAGGATCGAGAAGTCACATCCCTTATCCGTACAACAATGGAGAGTCTATTCCCAATGTGACTCTACAAGCAAAGAGTTTGGTTTCCCCAGGGAGTTCGAGTCCGGTTATGGCTATGTCAATAAGGAATTCGTCTTCAAATGGGTTTCATCAATATTTGACCCAATCTCCTTTCTTGACTTGTCCTCTACCATGTTTAGACCATTGATAGGCGAGACATTTTTAGGTATATCATATTGTTACTGCACAAAAAAAAATTGGCAGCCATAGGTTTTGCTAAAAAAAAAAATTGCAACTAAAGTCCACAACAATAGACTTCACAAATAAAAAATACAAGACTAAACTACACAATTATAGACTTTGCTGCACAAAAATCTGCAGCCAAAGTTGCCTTTTCTACACATAAATCCATAACTACAATCCGCAACTACATGTCTTCATAAGAAAAAAATCCGTAACTACAAAAATGCAACTAGAAACTTTGGAGCGCAAAATTCTACAGCTACATATGTATTACAAAAAAAATTCGTAGCTACAAAGTACCCTTTTCCTATAGTAGGAAATCTGTAGCTATAGCCATTGCGACGACACTTGTACTTGCGGATAGAAAACTGCAATTTGCTACGAATTTTCAACTCTTTTTTTTTTTATTCTTAACTTAGAACTTCAGGATCCCAAGCTTACTCAAATAGCTAAAAATTACCATCATTTATTAGGATTGGGAGACATACAACATCAACCCTTAACACAAGGACATGAGAGCATAGACCACTCTGCTCTTTCACCAGAATACAATGTATAGGACCCAACTTCTGAATCTAGAGCTTTATGCACCAAGGAGAGGATGGTGCGTACGTCACATTATTTTTATGCAAAATTTTCATGAAATAGGTGTATCTATTTGCGAAAATAACATGCAATATACATTATCATATCCTAATATGTTTATCTTATTTATTTAAAATATTAGTGATTTAACTTTTACTTCTCTGGTAGAATTCTCAATGTTTGGTTCCCATTTCTTTCTTTTATTTCTAGACCTTTTATGAAAACTTTTTCCCTCTAATGCACTTTCCTCGCTAAAGCATTGAACATGCTATAATGGTTAAGATTTTTTTAATAAAAGTTAAGGATTTTATCACATTTTAAAAGGTGTATTGGGTGTTTTTAGAGGAAAGTGATAAGAATGGTCTGTAGTGGGAGTATTTAAAAGAAAAGTGATGAGATTGGTTATAAAAGTGATGAGATTGGTTATCTTCATCTGTAAAAAACACGTGTCAAACCGACTAATGGAAACCAACTCCCGTCAAGTGCACTTTCCTCACTACCATTAAACATGTTGTAATTGTTAAGATTTTCTAATAAATGTTAAGGATCTATCACATTTTAAAAAGTGTATTGGGTATTTTTATAAGAAAAAATGATGAGTTTGGGCATATCTATCTGTACAAAACACATGTGACACCCAAGAATACGGGCAAGTAACAAACCCGCCTGGGAGATCATTGAGGTGTCCCCACCAAGAATACGGCAAATACAAGGGTGTTTGGAGATCAGCGAGGGTATGCAAACTTTAGTTCCACATCGTCTCGGGTGAGATTGCTAGGCTAATCGATAATTATAGCCTCATTAACATGGTACAACGCGTTTTAAATCCTTAAGGCTCATGTGCCAAAAAGGACAATATTGTGCCAAGGTTAATGGGATCGGGGCATTACGTCAAAGCAAACCTCCAACAGTGTAAACTGTAATCTCACATCGCCTATAGAGAGATTACTGGACCAGTGGATAACTACAAGCATCCTTAACATGGCACAATGCGTGTTAAAGCCTAGAGGTCTATGGGTCAAAAAGAACAATATTGTATCAAGGTTAATGGGACCAAAGCGTTACAACACATGCCAAACCGACCAATGGAATCCACTCCTGTCCAGTGCACTTTCCTCCCTAGACCATTGAACAAGCTGTAAATGGTTAAGATTTTCTAATAAATGTAAAGGATTCTATTACATTTTAAAACGTGTATTGGGTGTTTTTAGAAGAAGAGAAAAAAAAAAAAAAAAAAAAGCAATGAGATTGGTTATCTCCATCTGTACAAAACATGTGCCAAACCAACTAATGGAAACCAACTCACGTCCAGTGCACTTTCCAAACTAGACCATTAAACAGACTGTAATGGTTAAGATTTCAAATAAATGTTAAGGATTCTATCACATCATAAAACGTGTATTGGGTGTTTATAGAAAAAAGCGATGAGATTGGTTATCTCCATCTGTACAAAACACGTGCCAAACCGACTAATGGAAACCAACTCACGACCAGTGCACTTTCATCGCTGACCATTGAACAGGCTGTAATGGTCAAGATTTTCAAATAAATGTTAATCACATCTTAAAACGTGTATTGGGTGTTTTTAGAAGAAAAGTAATGAGATTAGTTATCTCCATCTGTACAAAACAATATCAAACCAACTAATGGAATCTAACCAACGTCCAATGCACTTTCCTCGCTAAACCATTGAACAAGCTATAATGGTTGAGATTTTCTAATAAATGTTAAAGATTCTCTCACATCCCAAAATGTGTATTGGGTGTTTTTAGAAGAAAAGTGAAGAGATTGGTTATCTTCATCTGTACAAAACACGTGCCAAACCGACTAATGGAAACCAACTCACGTCCAATGCACTTTCCTCACTAGACCATTGAACAGGCTGTAATGGTTAAGATTTTTTTAAAAATGTTAAGGATTCTATCACATCATAAAACGTGTATTGGGTGATTTTAGAAGAAAAGTGTTGAGATTGGCTATCTCCATCTGTAGAAAACACGTGCTAAATGGACTCACGGAAACCAACTCACGTCCAGTGCACTTTCCTCGCTAGACCATTGAACAGGCTGTAATGGTATAGATTTTCTAATAAATGTTAAAGATTCTATCACATCTTAAAACGTGTATTGGATGTTTTTAGAAGAAAAGTGATGAGATTGGTTATCTCCATCTGTACAAACACGTGCCAAACCGACTAATGGAAACTTTTGGATTCTATATATTTAATTTCTCCCTATTGTTTATTTCCTATTAAATTTTATGGAAATGCCAGCCTCAATTGTGCTTTTCTTAGCTGTGTACTTAAACGTACTACAACGGCTGATATTGTGCCAGAAACGTGAAGCATTCGTACACTCAATATAAGGACTTGTTAGGTCTCAAACTAGATTCATGGAGGAAATTTAACCTTCTTCAACTCTTAAGTTATTAGTTCTCTCATCTTGGGCTATCTTATGTGCTTTCTCTATATGATGACAAAGTCAGAAATGTTTGGGCCCTATGTCGATCCAAGTTCTATAAGGTAAATATTTTTGAATTCTGCACATAGATATCCAATCACCTAGAGTTTCCGCATTTTTGATTTCCTAATTACTAAGTTTCAGTTTTTTTTTCTCTAAAACAGGAATGGTAAATGGAGTATTACATGTTAAACCATCAGTAATAGTCCTTAAGGAGAATTCATCAATGCCATCACATGCCCCTAAATGTGTCGAAGAAATTTTTGAAATGGTGGTACCTACTATTAGAAGAGTGCAGAACAAAATTGTATTCCCAACACCCAATAACCCTAATTACAAAATTACTAATTGGGTTTTGCATCCTATAGACCATTGGGTAATATCAATTTTAGGTCAAGGGCAAGCGATGCGACACTCCACATCAAATGGTGAACACCAGGGATACACTGAATTTGTTGTCAACTTGTTTCACAAGGTATTCCTAGTCTAATGTTAAATTAGGATAAGTTTATTTGATTGAGTCTTTCACGCAATGCATGATTATATTTTCATCTTTTTTTTTTTTAATGGTCCTTCTATTCTCTACTTTTCCGTAAGAAAACATGAATAACTATTATTAACCGAGTAGTGAAGATACGGCATATTATTGTTGTTGTTATTTTTATTCTTATTATTGTTGTCATTATTATTATTATTATTATTATTGTAATAAAAGGAAATCAGATCTTTTAACCCCATAACTCTAGGACCCTAGGTAACCCTTTGAAGTTTTATTAACTGAAAAAAGGGAGAAGAAAGAAATAGGGGGCACATCACACCTAACCCTTGAACTGTTAAAGAAACAAATCACACCAGTAAAAGGTAACTAAAAAACTTATTGAGAGTTCAATCATCAAATAAACTTATTGAGAGTTCAATCATCAAATAAGAAATAAATATATTAATAGAACTAGAAAACTAGAAATCCAAATTGGTCATCAAATAAGGCTGGATACACATGATGCACATGAAGCCTGCTTAGGATTGCTTGAGCAATTCAGCAACAATGGATTGCTTTGGGGAGGGATTGAGGCCTCTAATGTTCCAACCGCAAATCCTATTCATGGAGAAACAAAAAAGGAAGAGGAATTAATTGGCCCTTGCAGAAAAACTAACCTGGCTAGCAGAACTTGGGATCCTGCAAGCTTAGCGAGTGGAGTGAGTGAAGCAGAGAGCTCAAGTTTCAGTTGATGCAGCGAATGGCGCTTAGGTGAGGCACACAAGGAGGGTAGGCCGCTGATGAAGATAAAACAGAAACCTTCAATGTTGCATAGTTGAGCATATACTGTTCCTTCAAGTACCTTCAATAGATTTACAAGACTGTCAAAACTACAATCCCTCTAGACACCACACTGAAGAAGGCACCAGAATCACAATACCTCTAGCCATACGTGAACCTTTTTTTTTCTATAATTTTAATTTGTTTATATGGATATGCAAGTAATATAATTGTAATAAACATCTACTTACAATGGAAAACATCATTTCCTGATTGCCAATAGGGGGAGTTGTGCGAACATGCATCTTATCAAAGAAGTGGAGATACAAATGGGTTACTCTTCCAGAACTTGTATTCAAATTTTACCTCGGATATGAAGAGAATTGTCTCCTGACTCCACAAGAATTTGTCTCTCCACTTCAAAAGCTCCATAGGCAGGAAACCATGCACTGGTTAGGGAGGATTTGAGCCCTCTCTTTTTGGGAAAGTGGTGTTCCATTCAGCATCGATGATCTCGTATCTGATGAACAGTCAAGAAGTAATAAAGTTGACTGCCGTAGGGACACTCTGGTGCCTCCGGTTCGATCCAAGGTACCAAGGGCGGTGGAGGAGGATGAGAAACTAACTTTCAAAATAAGATTTGAGGAATTTCCTTATCTTTATCATAGAAAAAAGTAAATTTTGTTAGAATAAATAAATTAGATATCTCCTTTTCATGTTTAGCATATCCTCTATTCCATGGACTTGTTTTGCTAATTCTGTTATTGTATTATGCAGTTCTACTACAATACACTCTTCAAAAACAGTTTCGTTCCCTGGAGGAAGTAGCAGAATATATTGAAACAGGGGCAACTCCAAATTGTCAGACAAATAGTGAGGCAGGCCCTGCCAGCTTCATGAAGAAGCGTCCCAGGACCACCACATGGCCCACAATGTTGATCAAGGCCCAAGGAACTCCAAAACCAGCCGGATTTGTGGAGTCTTCAAATCAATAGTGGATGATGATGTGGCAAACATTCTCAAAGAAATTCCCTTGGATAAGAATTTTTTTCTCTAGAGTCTTCTTCTTGGAACAAGTATCAATACCTTGGGGCAAGTTTCTATGTATTGGATTATTAAGCTATTCATGTTTTTTCTTTTTATTTTCTCAATCTGCAATCCTCTAGGATTATAAGGGATGGTTGAAATCATTTTGATGCTTTCAAGGATTGTAAGGCCTATAAAAAGGCATGAAAATCGTCTGCAGCTACACCGGATGGTTAGGAGCCCCTTGGGACATGTCTCCGGATGCTCACTGCACCTCACCGTTCACTGTAGACAATTTCAACCCTATACAAAGGGAGTCAAATCTCGTTGTAAAAAAAAAATTAACTTTGATATATATATACTCACAATTGTGCCATGTTGGTTTTACATTACTTTCTTTTTGCCCATTTGTGGAACCATGTACACACAGACTTCCAATTCATGTTAAGCTTTACAATGGTTCCAATATAAATCATTATCATTCTTCTACTGAGGAACAAAATTAACTTCAACTAGTAATTATTATTACCATATTTTTTTTTTAAAGCAGTCATTGTGTTGACATAACAATATTTTGTCTGTTGTATATACTATGGTGGTTTAAATTAAATATAACAACTGAAATGGGCATTATGTAGTTTAGAATGTTCATATGTTGAAAGAAGTTGTCATATTATTTCTCCAACCCATACTCGTATTACCATTTTTATCATTTTATATAAAACCTGAGTCGAATTGTATGGAAGTGAGTCACAGAAATAGTGTTTTTTATCACCTCCTTTAATCACTATCATGTACTTTTTACAGGATAGTGAATTTTCAAGTTTTCATTAACAATTAATCAAACAATCATAAAGTCAGTGCTGGCATTATTGAGATTGTAACTTCAGTGCGGAAAGGAAGGACTACATCTCTACAGCAATTTTTTTTTTTTTTTTTTTTTTTGGGTGTAGGGGGGGGGGATTTTATTGCTCCTTTCCATAATTAGATAAGTCATTCTTATAACCTTAAAGATTATGGGCCCTAGCTGCTTCTTGTTGTTCTTCTGATTTTTTCATATTATTTTCATTTCGTTACTTTATTTTTATAATTCTTCTGAATTTGTTCTTTAATCAATGAGCTGACTGCAGATATGGCAGTATGAGTCAACTTGTAACGTCCTAGCCCCATTAACCTTGGCACAATATTGTCCTCTCAAGGCTTTAAAACACTTTGTACCATTTTATGAGGTTAGAGGTCATCAATTAGCCCAATAATCTCCCCCTAGGTGATGTGGGACTAAAGTTTGCACACCCTCACTGATCTCCTAAACACCCTGGTACTTGCCATATTCTTGGTGGGATACCACACCAATGTCCCAGGCGGGTCTTGTAGTCATCATATTCTTAGGTGTCACAATCTTCCTCCCTTTCGGGACAATGTCCCCGCTATAGCCCTACACACTGTCAGGGTCTGCTCTGATACCATTTGTAATGCCCAGGCCCCATTAACCTTGGTATAATATTGTCTTCTTTGGCCCATAGGCCTCGAGGATTTAAAACGCGTTGTACCATGTTAAGGAGGCTAGAGGTTATTAATTAACCTCATAATCTACCCTAAGCGATGTAGAACTAAAGTTCGTGCACCCTCACCGATCTCCCAAGCACCCTGATACTTGTCGTATTCTTAGTAGGGACGCCTCGTCGATCTCCTAGGAGGTTCTGGTATTTGCCGAATTCTTTGGTGTCACACAACTAGTCATTTTTTTATTTTATTCGTCTTTACTTTCTTACTTGGCTTTGAGTTACGGTTGTTGAGTCATGTTAAATGTTTCTAGACTAGGCTTATAAATGCAAGAAGCTACTTATATTATTGGTATTATACTAGACTTATACAACTTATGGCTTTGTCATGAATCTTACTTAAGTGACTGCTAAGTGCTAATATTGTTAATATTGATTACAGGAGTATCCCAAATATTCAAATTAAATTGTCAATTAAAAAGGTGGTAAGACCCTTGTGGAGTTTCCCAACAACATAGAGCCTGGAAAGCTCAAACGCGGTCAAGTTAAAGAAGGAGCTCTCAACTACTAGTCTAGTTCAGTAGTTTTTTTCCTAGCGAACAATATGAATTGTTGGCTTTTGTAGGACCTTAAATAAAGTTGTTCTGATAGAAAAGATCCTTGTAGCCCACCCCATTTATATGGAATGCTCCTGAGGTGTTGCTTTATTTCTTTGTTTTTTACTTTTTTTTTTTTTACCCTCTCACGAATCCATATGGCCAACTTCATTTAGTTTGGAAAAGCCTGGGTTGTTGTATGTTGTATGTACAATATGAATTGTTGAATGAGTTGAGTTCTCTAAGATAGGTTTATTGATGCATCGTGTATTTTGGATTTAATTGATTCTGATGATGAACATAATATTTACTTTAGATGTAGTTTGAATTTAAGTGATTTAGATGATAAACAAGATTTAGGTATTTATCTGTATTTTGGGCACAAAATTCTACAACTACAGATGTGTTGCAGAAAAATCTGCAGCTACAAAATACCCTTTTCTTATAGTAGGCAATCCATCGCTATAGCCTTAGTGATGACACTTGTAGCCATGGATAGAAAAATGCAACTGATCTGTAGCTATATGCTTTTGCTGTAGCCTGCAGATTCTGGATGTTATTAAGAAAGAAAGAAAATAGAAAACCGTAGTAATAGGACTTTTTCTTGTAGTGAAGAGCACATTCCTACCTTTTGTCACTCTAGAAGGATTGCATGACCTCATCATCATCATATATATATATATATATATTTTAAACTTTGCTATCAATGTTGTTTTTAACCCTTAAGTGTTTTTCCCCCCTTTTAATTCTTAACCCTAGAACATAGGACCCTGATATTGGGTTTGAGAGACATACAACATCAACCCCAAACGCAAGGATATAAGAGTATAGACTACCGCTATTTCCCTAAAATACAATATGTAGGACCCAACTTCTGAATCTAGAGTTTTGTACACAGGAGGGGGGATGCTGCGTACATTACATTAGTTTTATTCGAAAATTTTATGAACACAATGTATCTAATTACTGAAATAATAAGCGCAATACATTACTGTATCCTAATATTTTTATTTTACTTATCTAAAATCTCAATCTTTCGATTTTTAATTTTTTGGTGGAAAATCTCAGTAATTAATTCTTTTTTTTTTCCCCCTTTATTGCAAGACCTTTTTAACGAACAAGTTCCCGTCCAGTGCACTTTCCTCACTAGACCATTGACCAAGCTATAGTGGTTAAGAACTTCTAATAAACGTTAAGGATTCTATCACATTTTAAAACGTGTTTAGGTGTTTTTAGAAGAAAACTGATGAGATTGGTTATCTCCATCTGTACAAAACATGTGCCAAACCAACTCCCATCCTGTGCACTTTCCTCGCTAGACCATTGAGCAAGCTGTAATGGTTCAGATTTTCTAATGAATGTTAAGGATTCTGACACATCTAAAAATCTGTATTGGGTGTTTTTAGAAGAAAAGTGATAAGACTGGTTTGTATTGGGTGTTTTTAGAAGAAAAATTGATGAGATTGGTTATCTCCATCTGTACAAAACACGTGCTAAACCGACTAATGGAAACCAACTCCCGTCCAGTGCACTTCCTAACTAGACTATTGATCAGGCAGTAATGTTTAAGATTTTTTAATAAATGTTAAGTATTTTAATGACATCTTAAAACGTGTATTGGGTGTTTTTAAAAGAAAAGTGATGAGATTGGTTATCTCCATTTGTACAAAACATGTGCCAACCCAACTAATGGAAACCAACTCATGTCCAGTTCACTTTCCTCAGTACACCATTGAATAGACTGTAATGGTTAAGATTTTCTAATAAATGTTAAGTATTCTATCATATCTTAAAATGTGTATTGGGTGTTTTTACAAGAAAAGTGATGAGATTGGTTATCTCCATCTATACGAAACACGTGCCAAACCGACTAATGGAAACCAATTCACATCCAATGTACTTTCCTCGCTAGACCATTGAACAGATTGTAATGGTTAAGATTTTCTAATAAATGTTAAGGATTCTATCACATCTTACAACATGTATTAGGTGTTTTTATAAGAAAAGTGATGAGATTTGATATCTCCATCTATACAAAACACGTGCCAAACCGACTAATGGAATCCACTCCCATCTAGTACACTTTCCTCACTAGACCATTAAACAAACTGTAAATGTTTAAGATTTTCTAATAAATGTTAAGGATTCTATCACATCTTAAAATGTGTATTGGGTGCTTTTATAAGAAAAGTGATGAGATTTGATATCTCCACCTATACGAAACATGAGCCAAACCGACTAATAGAATCCACTCCCATCCAGTGCACTTTCCTCGCTAGACCATTGAACAGGTTATAAATGGTTAAGATTTTCAAATAAATGTTAAGGATTTTATCACATCTTAAAACGTGTATTGGGTGTTTTGAGAAGAATAGTGATCAGATTGGTTATCTCCATATGTACAAAACACGTGCCAAACCGACTAATGGAAACCAACTCATGTCCAGTGCACTTTCCTCGCTAGACCATTGAATAGACTGTAATGGTTAAGATTTTCTAATAAATGTTAAGGATTCTATCATATCTGAAAACGTATATTGGGTGTTTTCAGAATAAAAGTGATGAGATTGGTTATCTCCATTTGCATAAAACACGAGCCAAACCAACTCATGTCCAGTGCAATTTCCTCGCTAGACCATTGAACAGGTTGTAGTGGTTAAGTTTTCTAATAAATGTTAAGGATTTTATCATATCTTAAAACATGTATGGGGTGTTTTTAGAAGAAAAGTGAAGAGATTGATTATCTCCATCTGCATGAAACACGTGCCAAACCGACTACGGAAATCAACTCACGTCCAAGGCACTCTCTTATCTAGACCATTGAATAGGCTATAATGGTTAAAAATTTCTAATAAATGCTAAGGATTTCATCACATCTTAAAACGTGTATTGGGTGTTTTTAGAAGAAAATTGATGATATTGTTTGTCTCTATCTGTACATAACACGTGCCAAACCGACTAATGGAAACTTTTGGTTTCTATATATTTAATTTCACCCTAATTTGTTTATTTCATATTAAATTTTATGGAAATGCCAGCCTCAATTGTGCTTTTCTTAGCTATCTATTCAAACGTACTATAACGGCTGATATTGTGCCAGAAACGTGAAGCGTTCCTGCACTCAACATAAGGACTCGTCGGGTCTCAAACAAGATTCATACAGGAAATTTAACCTTCTTCAACTCTAAGTTATTAGTTTTCTCATCCTGAGCTAATCTTATGTGCTTCTCTGTATGATGATAAAGTCATGATTGTTTGAGCTCTATGTAGATCCAAGTTCTATGAGGTAAATATTGTTGAATTCTGCACATAGATATCCATTCACCTAGAGTTTCCGCATTTTTGATTTCCTTATTACTAAGTTTCAATTTGTTTTCTCTAAAACAGGAATGGTAAATGGAGTATTACATGGTAAACCATCAGTAATAGTCCTTAAGGAGAATTCATGCATGCCATCACATGCCCCTTTATGCATCGAAGAAATTTTAGAAATGGCGGTACCTAATATCAGAAGAGTGCAGAACAAAATTGTATACCCAATACCCAATAACCCTAATTACAAAATTACTAGATGGGTTTTGCATCCTGTAGGCCATTGGGTAATATCAATTTTAAGTCAAGGGCAAGCGATGCGATATTCCACATCAAATGGGGAACACCAAGGATACATGATGCTTATTGAATTTGCTGTTCAACTTGTTCCACAAGGTATTCCTAGTCTCATGTTAAATTATGATAAGTTGATTTGATTGAGTCTTTCACGCAATAAATAATTATATTTTCATTTTTTTCTTTTTAATGGTCTTCTATTCTCTACTTTTTCGCAAGAAAACATGAATAACTATTATTAACCGAGTAATAAAGATACAACATATTTTATTATTATTATTATTATTATTATTATTATTATTATTATTATTATTATTATTATTATTATTATTATTATTATTAGTGTAATAAAAGAAAACCATATCTTTTAACCCTATAACTCTAGGACCCTAGGTAACCCTTTGAAGTTTTAAAGGAAAATGAAGAAATAGGGGGCACATCACACGATTCAAACCTAACCCTTGAACTGTTAAAGAAATAAATCACACCAGTAAAAAGTAACTAAAAAACTTATTGAGAGTTCAATCATCAAATAAGAAATAACTATATTAATGGAACTAGAAAACTATAAATCCAAATTGGTCGTCAAATAAGGCTGGACAATTTTTTTATTTTACTCTTACATACTTATGAAATGACATATTTTTAGTGAGGAAAGAAAATAGTTTATTAAGCAAAATAAGAGAAGAAAATATCAATCAAGTAAGCTGCTTCACCATACAATCCAGGAGAATCTTTTAAAATTACTACATGATACATTAAGTGATTATATATATATGATCTAAATATGGCATCTGAAAAACAAAAGTGGGGTTCATAATTCAATGAAAATGTAAACAAACTCATTATAAGGCAAGGATAGTATCTTTTAATTTTTCCTGCTCAAACTCTTGAACCCGGAGCAACCCTTACAAGGAGATTTTTTTTTTTTTTTTTTGGTGGATAACAAAAGTATATTCAAAAATCCCAAAATAATAGGAGGCTCACCAAAAGGAGGATACATACATACAACAGCCAATCTCTTCAATATTGCTGCCCTTAAATAGTTATCAAAAGAAAAGAAAAAATAGTATAAAATGGGGACATCTCACCAAAACCCTTAAACAATAAGATGACACTCCAATCAAAAGATAAAACACCAAAACCACCCAAGCACAATTTTAAATAAAATAATAACTAAAACAATCAACAAGAACAAAAATCATTAAATAACACTACCTATAGGACAATTATCTTTCTTCTTAGTTGAAGGAACAATAATCTCACAGTAGCAACCTCTTTTTTTTTCCCCCTAATTTTAATTTTTTTATATGGATATGCAAGTAATCTAATTGTAATAAACATCTACTTATAATGGAAAACATCATTTTCTGATTGCCAATAGGGGGAGCTGTGCGAACTTGCATCTTATCTAAAAAGTGGAGATACAAATGGGTTACTCTTCCTATACTTGTATTCAAATCTTACCTCAGCTATGAAGAGTATTTTCTCCTGACTCACAATAATCTCTCTCTCTCCACTTCAAAAGCTCCATAAGCAGGAAACCATGCACTAGTTAGGGAGGATTTGGGCCCTATCTCTTTGGGAAAGTGGTGTTCTGTTCAGCATCAACGATCGCGTATCTGATGAACGGTGAGGAGGAAGAAGAAGCGTCCCAGAACCACCAACATTAATGACAATATTGATCAAGGCCCATGGAACTCCAAAACCAGCCAGATTTGTGGAGAGTCTTTCCCTTGGATAAGAATTTTTTCCTCCCGAAGCAAGAAGAAGACAAGAAGTATTAATGCCTAGGAACAAGTATCAATACCTTAGGGCAAGTTTCTATGTATTGGATTATAAAGCTATTTATGTTTTTTCCTTTTATTTTTTCTATGTACAATCCTTCAGGATTATAAGGGATGGTTGAGATCATTTTGATGCTTTCAAGGATTGTAAGGCCTATAAAAAGGCGTGAAATCTTCTGCAGACATTACACTAGTGCAGTGAGTACTGGGTGGTTGGGAGCCCCTTGAGACATGTCTTTGGATGTTCATTGCACTTCACCGTTCGTTACAGACAATTTCAACCCTATAAAAAGGAAGTGAATTCTCATTGTAAGAAAAAATTAACTTTGATATCATACTACTGTATAAAAACACGAAGTGGCAAATCTTTCACTTAACTACTTTATCTTTTACTTTTATTTAAATACCATTTTTCCTTCAATATTTTTTAATACTCCAAAACCAAGGTTTATGTCCCTAATAAACTGGAAAGATATCCAATTGAAAGTAAAAGAGGATCACAACAGTTACAGTGTATGTCTTTTAAGTTCATCTTTCCTTTTGACATATCATCCAGATTGTTATCTTTGCATGTGGCATTTCTATTTTCTGATTGGAGAGATAACAGTGAAACTTGGTAAACTGTTACAAACTTAATTTGGGAGATGTTTTTCTTTTCTTTTTCTTTTCTTTTATTTTATATATTATTCATTCATCTTAGAGAGGGGAACTCTCTATTATACTATTAGTAGGAGGGTGGAACTCTAGACCTTTCCTCGACATATGTTAGATCTAACTATCTAGCCACTTGCCATTTAGCTAGAGGCTCATCCCATCTTCATCTAAAATTTATACACATAAACACTTTCGATAAATTATTCCAAAATGCTAATCGTAAAATCTAATAACATCTCAAAAATATAATTTTTTATCTTCCAACACCCCTAATTTATGGAAATTTTTATCATCCAAGATCCCTTATATATGTATTATTGTCAGCATCCATATTAGTCTTGGCCAATATCGTTACAATATCAATATGGATTGGATGAAATAGAGCCACTATCAAGCATAGCTACAAAGTTAAAATAATTTTTCCCCAATTCACATGATCCGTATCGATATCATATGGAGATTGGGCTACATAACTATATTAAAAAAAAAAATTGTCACATTGACATTTTGCACATGTGCTTTATCTAGTGTGTGTATGTGTGTGTCTATATATATATATATATATATATATTTACTCACAATTCTGCCATGTTGTTTTTACATTACTTTCTATCTTTCCCATTTGTGAAACCATGTACAAACAGGCTTCCAATTCCTGTTAAGCTTTACAATGGTTCCAATATAAATCATTATCATTCTTCTACTGAGGAACAAGATCAACTAGCAATTCCTATATGGAGGTGAGTCACTGAAATGGTACTTTTCATAACCTCCTTAATCACTATCCACTTTTTACAGGATAGTGAGTTTTCAAGTTTTCATTAACAAATAATCAAGCAATCATTAAGTCAATGCTGACATGATTGAGATTGCAACTAAAGTGCTGAAATGAAGGACTGCATCTCTAAAGCATGTGTTTTTTTTTTTTTTTTTTTTTTGGCTCCTTTCCATGATCAGGTAAGTAATTTATATAACCTTAAAGCTTAGGGGCCCTAGCTGCTTCCTGGTGTTCTTGTGATTTTTTCATACTATTTTCATTTCGTTACTTTATTTTTATAATTCTTCTGAATTTGTTCTTTGATTAATGTGCTGACTGCAAAGATGGCAGTACGGGTTAAGTATGATTTTTTTATTTTATTCGTCTTTAGTCTTTAGTTCATTACTTGGCTTTGAGCTAAGGATGTTAAGTCATGTTAAATGTTTCTAGACTAGGCTTATATATGCAAGAAGTTATTTGTATTATTGGTATTACACTAGACTTATACAACTTATGGTTTTGTCGTGATCTTACTTTAGTGACAGCTAAGTGTTAATTTTCTTAATATTGATTACAGGAGTACCCCAGATACTCAAATTAAATTATCAATTTACAAGGTGGTAAGACCCTTGATGGGTTTCCCAACAACATAGAGCCTGGGAAGCTCAGACGCGGTCAAGATCAAGAAGGAGCACTCAACTACTAGTGTAGTCTAGTATGTTTTTTTCTTTTTTCTTTTTTCTTTTTTCCTTAGCATATAATATAAATTGTTGACTCTTGTATGACCTCAATTAAAGTTGTTCAGGGAGGGAAGATCCTTGTAGCCGCCCTATTTAGATGGAATGCTCTTGAGGTGTTGCTTTATTTCTTTATTTTTTACTTTTTTTTTTAAACCCTCTCACGGTTCCATATAGCCGACCTCATTTAGTTTGGAAAATGCTAAGTTGTTGTATATTTTATGTACAATATGAATTGTTGATGGAGTTGAGTTCTCTAAGATAGGAATATTGATACATCGTGTATCTTGGATTTATTAATTGATTATGATGATGAACATAATATTTATTTTAGATATATTTTGAATTTAAGTGATTTAGATGATAAGCAAGATTTAGTTATCCGTATTTTGGATGTTAAAAAGTTATTATGTATTGTGTGTATGTATTAAGTGTAATATGTGGGTTTAAGAAAAAGTAGAAATGTGAGAAAAATCGTATACATTTAAAAGAAAAAACCTCTATTATTCTTGTTACTGCACAAAAATCCGCAACTATACTTTTGGTAAAATAATTCTACAACTAAAGTCAACAACTATAGATTTCACAAATAAAAATCCACAGCTAAATTATGCAATATAGACCTTGCTGCACAAAAATCTACAACTAATATGCAAAGTTATAGCCTTTGTTGCAATCTGTGGCTAATAAAAAAATCCGCAACTATAAAAAAGTAGCTACAAATTTTGGGCACAAGATTCTATTGTTACAAATGTGTTGCAGAAAAATTTGCAGCTTTTTTTTATAGTAGGCAATCCATAGTTATAACCTCTAGCCTCATTAACATGATACAATGTGTTTTAAAACCTTGAGGTCCATGGGTCAAAGAGGACAATATTGTGTCAAGGTTAATGAGGTCGGGGCATTGCAAATGATATTAGAGCAAAACCCAATAATGCGGCAAGTACCAGACCCGCCTGAGAGATCGGTGAGGTATCTCCACTAGGAATACAGTAAAAACAAGGTGTTTGGGAAATCAGTGAGGGTATATAAACTTTAGTCCCACATCGCCTAGGGGAGATTATTTGGCTAATTGATAACCTCTAGCCTTCTTAACATAGTACAATGCATTTTAAAGCCTTGAGGTCCATGGGTCAAAGAAGATAACATTATGCCAAGGTTAATGGGGCCGAAGCGTTACAACACGTGCCAAAGTGACTTATGGAATCCACTCCCATCCAATGAACTTTCCTCACTAGACCATTAAACAGGTTGTAATGGCTAAGATTTTCTAATAAATGTTAAGGATTCTATCACATCTTAAAACGTGTATTGGGTGTTTTTAGAAGAAAAGTGATGAGATTGGTTATCTCTATCTGTGCAAAACATGTGCCAAACCGACTAATGGAAACCAATTCACGTCCAGTGCACTTTCCTCACTAGACCATTAAATAGGTTGTAGATGTTTAAGATTTTCTAATAAATGTTAAGGATTATATCACATCTTAAAATGTGTATTGGGTGTTTTTAGAAGAAAAGTGATGAGATTGGTTACCTCCATCTGAACAAAACATGTGCCAAACCAACTAATGGAAACCAACTCACGTCCAGTTCACTTTCCTCGCTAAACCATTGAACAGGCTGTAATGGTTAAAATTTTCTATTAAATGTTAAGGAATCTATCACATTTTAAAACGTGTATTGGGTGTTTTAAGAAGAAAAGTGATGATATTGGTTATCTCCATCTGTACAAAACACGTGCCAAGCTGACTAATGGAACCCAACTCATGTTCAGTTCACTTTCCCCACTAGACCATTGAACAGGCTGTAATGGTTAACATTTTCTAATAAATATTAAGGATTTTGTCATGTATTAAAACGTGTAATGGGTGTTTTAAGAAGAAAAGTGATGAGATTGGTTATCTCCATTTGTACAAAACATGTGCCAAGCCGACTAATGGAATCGAACTCACGTCCAGTGCACTTTCCTCATTAGACTATTGAACATGTTGTAATGGTTAAGATTTTCTAATAAATGTTAAGGATTCTATCACATCTTAAAACATGTAATGGGTGTTTTTAGAACAAAAGTGATGAGATTGGTTATATCTATCTATATAAAACATGTGCCAAACCGACTAATGGAAACCAACTCACGTCCAGTGTACTTTCCTCGCTAGACCATTGAACAAGCTGTAACGGTTAAGATTTTATAATAAATGTTAAGGATTCTATCACATCTTAAAACGTGTATTGGGTGTTTTTAGATGAAAAGTGATGAGATTGGTTATCTCCATTTGTACAAAACATGTGCCAAACTGACTAATGGAATCCAACTCACGTCTAGTGCATTTTCCTCGCTAGACCATTGAACAGGTTGTAATAGTTAAGATTTTTTAATAATTGTTAAGGATTCTATCACATCTTAAAACGTGCATTGGGTGTTTTTAGAAGAAAATTGATGGAATTGTTTGTCTCCATCTACATTACACGTACTAAACCGACTAATGGAAGCTTTTGGTTTCTATATATTTAATTTCTCCCTAATTTGTTTATTTTATATTAAAATTTATGGAAATGTCAGCCTCCATTGTTTTTTCTTAGCTATGTACTTAAAGGTATTATAACAGCTGATATTGTGCTAGAAACATGAAGCATTCCTACCTCAATATAAGTAGTCGTCGGGTCTCAAACTAGATTCATAGAGGAAATCTAACCTTCTTCAACTTTGAGTTATTAGTTTTCTCATTTTAAGCAGTCTTATGTGCTTCTCTATATGATGATAAAGTTAGGAATGTTTGAGCTCCATGTATATCCAAGTTCTATGAGGTAAATATTGTTGAATTCTGCACATAGATTTCCATTCACCTATCGTTTTTGCATTTTTGATTTCCTTATTACTAAGTTTCGGTTTGTTTTCTCTAAAACAGGAATGGTAAATGGAGTATTACATGGTAAACCATCGGTTCTAAGTCCTAGAGCTATATCATTTTTCACCTCGCATGCGTTGATAAAGGTTTAGGGGAAGCAATAGTCATTAACGAGAATTCATGCATATGATCACGTGCCCTAACTTCATCTAAGAAATTTCAGAAATGGTGGTACCTACTATGAGGAGAGTGCATAACAAAATTTTGTACGGAATTGCCAGTAGTCCTAATTATAGAATTACTACTTGGGTTTTGCATCCTATAGATCATTGGATAACATCAATTTTGGGTCAAGGGCAACCGATGCAATACACAACATCAAATGGTGAACACCAGGGATACATGATGCTCATGGGAATTTTTTTCCTCGACTTGTTTCACAAGGTACGCCTATCTTATGTTAAATTACACTTCATTAGGTTTTTGCTTTTACAATACATATGTGAATTATTTTTCATAAATACTCTTATTGTGCAATCAATGGCCCTTTCATTCTCATGGAACTTACCTTAAATTTCTATTTTTGGTCCTATTTACAGTTGTAGCTGTTTGTAATGCACTGGAAGCTTTGGCTTTTGTTGGGTTCAGACAAGGTGGATTTGACATTATTCTGATGTGAATCTCATCAAAAAATACTTCTTTTTTGGGATGGTTGATCCAAACCAATCAGTTGGTTATAGATGAATTCACCTTGTGAGATGAAATTCCACTGGGAAACTCTTGCTTCCACTCATGGAATGGACAACAACAGCAATCAATTCATCAATACTCAAGTCGGGGTTACCTCCACTAGGCTTTGACAGTTTCTGGAAAACCTCAATGCTTGATTGAGCCTTTGTCGTCATCTTTCTCTAACCTTCCTCACATGGCAAAATAGTACTAGAAATAAAATGTTATCAACTTCAAACATCTCAAGTGGTTGCGGATTTCCATCTGCATCATAAGGCCTGAGGTTGTAAAATATCATTCGGGAGGAACCTTTCAAAGCCAGTGGCATGTCACAGCTCAAGCACGTATGGACCAAGATTTGGCTTTAAAATTTATTGATTCCCTTCTCATGCATTTTCACTGATGGAATTCAAGACATTGTACCCCCAACAACTTTTCCTTAACAATTCGAGCATTCAGGAACAACTTTTCCTTAACAATTCGAGCGTTCAGGTGAAATGGTAGCAAACATAGGCATACATAATTCTGCATAGAAGATGCCCTTCTTGTGTTATGCTACTCTCTGGAGCCACCATACACCACGTCTTCTTGCCTCGCCAAGCTTGATCATTGAAGATGATATTGGTAGAGACCTGGATAGATATCCCTTATGTATTTTGCAGAGAGAGAGTTTTGTTTCCTCTTACCAAAGACATTTTATATGTTAATTAAGTTAATTTTATTAGCAATACGTTGATAGAAAATTTAAAGTTTCCAAAATAATAAACTTTCTTGTACCAGTGAAAATTATTTTCAATTTCTTGTGCACTCCCATGTTCAATCAAATTAATGCAATCATTCTGATTAAATAATACCATCAATATAGAGAGCATAGAATCCTACCCACCCCCCTCCCCCCCACCCCAAAAAAAAAAAAAAATCCCATATACCAAAATAACCATTTGGTTGGACCACAAGCACCCTTTCTTTCTCCTCTCTGCCAGGGTTCTTGGCATAACACAATTAAAAAGAAGGATATTGTCCAAAATGCAACTACCAAGGATGAAGGCCGATTGATTGTCACTAACAAGAAGATCCACCACTGACTTTAGCCCAAAAGCAAGCACCTTAGCAATAAACTTGTAGAACAAAATGCAGAGGGATTTAGCCTAAAATTTGACACAGTAGATGACCCTTTCTTCTTGGGGACGAGGAGAGAAACTCCTGATGGCCTTGACAATATCATCTTTGATAATATCTTAGGAGGCCAAAAAGAAACCCATACTAAACCCTCCAAGACTTATGGTTTTGTTAGCCTCTAAGAGGCCGGACGTTAGCAACAATCTCATCTTCAAAGGGAATGGCCTGGAGACCACTACAAGTTCAGTGGTAAAGAATTTATTGAGGAGATGCTCTAGGATAAAACCATAAGAAGCTGAAGAGGAACTAAAGATCTCTTTAAAGTAGTTAGCAACCTCGACTTTAATATCTTCAACCCTATGCAACTAAGATCTCGAGACACCAGCATAGTGAGAACTGACATTGATTTTGGAATTCATAGACCGATGGAAGTAGGCAGAATTTGAATAATCAAGCTCCAACCATTTTATCCTGGATTTTTATCTAGGAAATTTCCCTCACAAGCAAGCAGGGTGGATAGGGTATCTAGGACCTCTTTTACTTTTACATCCAATGGGGTGTTGAGAAGATCAGACTGAAGCCACACTTGAATATTAGACAAAAAATCCTTAAAAACCAAAACCTGAGAAGAAATATTCCCGAAGGAGTTAGTCCTCCAAGCTTTAAGGGCACATTTAACATTTCAAAGCTTCCTAGCAAAAGCAATAAGAGGGGAAGAGAAAGCTTGCTTAGGCTTATCCCAGGCTTCCATGACAATGGAAAGAAGGGAGGGGTGGGAGGACCAATGGACCAAGGAAACTAAGAGGTTTAAAATCATGTCAGAATTAACCACGAGGTTTACCACTTAAAAGACAATTGCCATTAGCAATATAGGTCAGAGATTTAAGATAATAGCAGGTAACCATCATAAACTATAGTGCATCTATTTGGAAATTACAGCAGAGCAAGCCAACACAGCCACTACTATTGCGCTCTGTCATCGCATACTGCCCCTAAGATTCACACTCCGCCTCTCCCATGGCTCAGCCTCTATAATCACCAATCGTAACCCCCACCCCACCTTGCCTAAACCCTCACCTCAGTGTTGTAATCTCGGCAACCCAAACAATCCCCTTCAAATCCACCCTCCCCCGTCCCTACGGCCATCCTACTCTGTTCTGCCCCAACCCCCCACCTGCTTGCCAGCCCTCCCCTGCCCATCCCCTGGTCACCTCTGCATCAACACTTACACATCCAAACCCGCCCCTGTTGCACATCCTCTGTACCCTGCACCCTTGCCGTCGTTGCTGCACATCCGTTATATAGTTGTGAATGTGTTCTTTTGTTTTACAAAACCAGGAAGTAACTATTGGAGAATTCAACTCCTCTGTTCCTTTGTACCTTGACATGTTGTGGTTTGGCCAAAAGGCATATAAATTTACATAACTTCTTGTTCCACTGTTAAAACATAACTCATTTGCTCCAAACGTCTGTCATTCTACAAGAGATTGTTTATTCCCTTTGATAAGAGACAAGGTCTACACAAGAAATGATTGAACAAAATAAAGGAATTCAATTGAATAACCTTCATAAAGAATTTTCCTTTAAAAAAAAAAACAAAAAAACAAAAAAACAAAAAAACAAAAAAACAAAAAAAAAAAAAAACAAAAAAAAAAAAAAAAAACAAAAAAAAAAAAAAAAAAAAAAAAAAAACAAAAAAAAAAAAAATGAAGAATTACAAGCTTTTGGCTTCAGCAAAAAACACTTAAATAGTATAAGTGTTGATGCAGAAATCCGATAGTCGGCACTGGGAGAGAAACTTGCAGAACAGGGGGCCAGATGGGTGCTCCGGCCAAGAGGCTCCGATGCCTAAGTCAGTTTCATACACAACCATTGGAGCAGTGGAGAGAGAGAATGAGAGTTACATCTTTTTCCCTTTATAGGGTGGATGTGGTAAAACCCTAATACCCTTAAGGGGTGAAATACCTTATTCGCCCTTATAGATAGACACCTTGAGTTGTGAGGAACCCCTTAGTCTGTGGTTGAATGCCACTTGTTATACCCTTAGTGGTGAGGTTATTATATGATATATCAATAAGTACTAAAGATTATCCAAACCCTTGCAGTTTTTGTGATTGTTCTCTAAGATTTCTTATCAATTGGAGGATAAATTCAAATGAACTAGAAAAACTTTACTATTCTCATTCATCAGATATTGGCACTTTTCGTGTCCATTTCCCTTTAATTGTTCACTTGTATATCTCAAAGCTCTTATTGATTCAAACCACAACCTGGAAGATGGTAAGGGCTAAGCCGGTTATAAGGTCTCACCTTTATTTCAAATGGCAAACTATAGCTTGTTAGTTGTCGATGTACTCTAAATAATGATTTTTTTTATGGGTTGTATTAAGGTTTTACAATATATGATTTGAGATAGTTATAAAGATGTTAATTGAATGTGAAAGTCAGTCTAACAAATCATGTTAATTCTTCACATTTGTCCTGAGTTTTAGCATGTCAATCTTTTTGTTCGAGCGAATAAAAAATATATTAAAACCCCATGGAAAGGGAAGGAACAAAAAAATTGCAAGGCAAAAATTCCACCAAGAGGCACTGGTCTTTGAAGAAACAAAGAGTCATACCAAAACATCCACCTTAGGAATGCTGGGTGAATGAAAACCAAATCATCCCAAAAGGAGCAACAACGAACTCATATTATGATCTTCATTAGATTTTCCAATCAATTGAGTGAAGAAAATAAGGAGGCAAAATTACTACGATGACCTTTCCTCCTACAATAAGAAGTAATTTTTACCGAGGAATCTGCTTTTTGTTTCGACTTTGGCACTTCTTCTAGAGATTTTCCACATGATGAATCACCTCCTCAATATGCATCAACGAAAGTTCTTCCACTTAAGAGAGACAACCTAGGGAGCCAGTGTGCCAGTCCAAAATATAAAGGAATGATTTTCCCTCATCAATCTCCAAACTAGCTCCACACGGAATCGGGTTGTGATCTACATTTGCAATCCGAGATACAACAACTGGTTGATCTAAAATATCAATCACCGAGGTCTCGATGTCGGGATCACAATACTCTAGAGATTTATTTGTGCATTGTGAGAGAATGTCAATTTGTTGTAGTACATGATTTGTCGTTCACATATGCTTTCAAACTGATTGTGCATTGCAGGAGAATCTATCTAAAAGGAAAAATAAAAAACAACTGAACATTGTGGCATTATCGTCATTAAACGATTAAGCATTACCTATTAGTAAGAGTGTCAAAACCTAACGTGAACCAACGAAACCGATCAAAGCTGATATGAACTTATTGCATCATGTTTTGAGCTAAGGTTTTGTGACGCCGAAATCAAATTGAATCACATTGAAACCGATGAGATACCAAATTGAACTTAAAAACATAACCAAAACCGATAAGGAATCAATACTAACTCGGAAGTAATTAAAATTATAATTTTTTCAAACTTTGAAAAAATTTGCATGGTAAATTGAGACAAAACAAATAACAACCGATAATAAATCAAAATCGATGCATCCGTAATGATACATCGATGCCTTTGGGGCAATCATCTGCACTAGCATATAAAAAGACATTTGAAATTCTTACAGTTGCGAGGAGGGCTTATGGTTTCTACCCAAAAAAAAAAAAGGAGAACTTATGGACAAAATATGAGGATTCCAACAGCTTTTGCCACTTATGATCAGTGTTATCAAGAGAGATGGTTCCATGTCTTACAATGTTCAAGCAGCATACTCGTCAGAAGGATTTTTTAGGAGATCGGACACCTACCATTCCATCCCATAAATCAAAGTTAGGGGTGTCAATCGGTCGGTCCGGCTCGGTTTTGGTCCGGGTTGAGTCGATTTCGGTGTGGGAAAGTTGAAACCGAAACCGAACCAATAAGGAAATTCCGGTTTCGGTTTGGTTTCGATTTCGGTTTGTCTTCGGTTTCTTAAATCGATTAGTAACCGGGTTGGTTTTGGTTTTTGGTCCAGTTTGGATTCGACTTTTCATACAAATGTTTACAAAAATATGCAAATTTTGATTTTTTTTAATGAATTTTGGAGTGTTTCGGTTTCTTACCGGTTTGGTTTCAGTTTCGGTCCGGGTTTTGAGCCGATTTCGGTTTGGTTTCGGGTTCATCCGGTTTCCGGTGCGGTTCGATTTGGTTTTGGGGTTGCAATACTCCAAACCGAACCGACCCAATAAGGCATGGGTTCGGTTCGGTCCACGTTGTTATCGGTTCGATCCGGTAGATTTTACCGGTTCGGTTTAAGAATTGACACCCCTAATCAAAGTCAATGCATCTTCATATTTCGATTGCACGCATTCTCATATCGAAATCAGTGAAAGTGAATATTAAAAAAAAAAAAGAAGCAAATCGAAACTGGTCAAACCATGGTTTCAAGTATCGGTCATATTGGATTGGTATCTATCGAGACCGATCCCTGATCTGATACCTTTATCTGGATCGTTTCAGGGGTAAAATAGGGAAAATATAGTACTTTTTATCAAAATCAGGGGTAAAACAGACCGATACCCACCGATCCGATCCGGATCGCCGATACCGATCCCATCCTTTAAATCCTTGAGTCCAACCGACCAATTGACACAAACCATTACCTCAAACTTATATCTATCCTGATAGCGTTCGATAATTTCCTCTTCCATTGCCTCCTGTGTCTGTTTTATCGAAACCTTGATTTGTTGCTCCTTTGATCTTCCAATCCGAAACCCTAATTTTCCTTTTTCTTTTTTCGTAATCAATTGAAACCCTTGTTGATTTACTCAATTGAAACCCCTAGTTGATTTACTGGTGGTTCCTTCAAGTCCATAGATTTGAAACCCTAAATTTTGTTGCAGCAGAGAGAAGGGGAAGTTGCAACGATGGCGACGATCAGTCTCCGGAAGGGAAACACTCGTCTGCCACCCGAAGTGAACAGAGTTCTCTACGTTAGAAACCTTCCCTTCAACATCTCGAGCGAGGAGATGTACGATATTTTCGGTAAATATGGTGCTATTCGTCAGATTCGCATTGGTACCAACAAGGACACAAGGGGCACAGCCTTCGTCGTCTATGAAGACATCTATGATGCTAAGACGGCTGTCGATCACCTCTCTGGGTTCAACGTTGCTAATCGATATCTGATCGTGTTGTACTATCAGCAGGCCAAGATGAGCAAGAAGGTTGATCAGAAGAAAAAGGAGGACGAGATTACTAAGATGCAGGAGAAGTATGGAGTCTCCACCAAAGATAAGTAGAGCCTGTTCTGCTTTTATGCTGGAATTAGGGTTTCTTTGTTTTGGGGGGGGGGGGGTGTTCATTTTTGGCTTGTTTTGACGTATAAGTAGACCTTTATATTGTGTACAAAATCATAGATTCGGCTAATTCTCAGTAGTAACTAAAAGTTGTTTCCGTAATCCTATGGTTGTGGATAATCGTTTGGTTAATGTTTTTTTGTGGTTTGAACTTCATACCTTGTTGGATTTTGGAGTTCTTTTCCCCCTCACCAGTGTTTGAACTCATTTGCTGATTCTGGGTGTCAGATTAGCTTCTTTGGGTTTCATTATGGAATTGGTTTTTAGGAATGCGGTGGAGAAGGGGTAATCTCAAAATATTGTGAATGTGGAATCATTTATATGGATGTCCGTTTGTGGGGGAGTTTTTTATGAATGGAATGGCTATTGAACTTGATATTCAGGATTTTATAGGTGGGAATGTGCTTGGTTATGTCCGTGGAAGTCTTTGTCATATTCAACAACCAAGGCATTTCCCAATTAGTACGACTGGCCGTTAACACTGGCATATGATTTTGTATCAATTTTTGGTTCTTGTTCCACTCCTTGCATGTCTATCCTTTTCTTGGGAGCCTGTAAGTTTCTAAGGCATAGACGTGTCAATCTATGTTATTTTATTTTATTTTATTTTATTTTTGCTTTTGGTGTACCGTTAATGTTAGTGGTCCTTTCTATTTTGTCTTCCAGCCAATTTTCTGCTTCAATGTACCCTTGATCTATTTTTCGGGAAAGGGAAATAACACTCTTTCATATGCATTTGTACCTTTAAAGACTTGGATTGAATAGAATGGCTGTTTAGAATTGTTGGGAAAATTTTGTGATCACCAAGGGTTAGAAACCTTTGTGGACGGTCTTCCATCACTAGCTATATATCTCTATGTTTCAAATTTCCATATTTTATTTCAAACCTTTTTTTAATCCCCCACACCCTCTTTTATATCTTTTGTATGGGTAGGGGAATTAAGCCTCTATAAATCTGTCGAGCCTTTTGAGTTTTGCTTGAAAATTAAGTATTCTTATTCGTTCTAATACAACATATGATGTAGCACCAACCCATTAAATAAGAGAAAAAAACTAATGAGGCACTTGCCGAGTATATATACAATTTCAACTAGGATTTCATGTCTGAGATAATTGAAACCTAGGGGAGGAGCTCGGCTTTGATTTTATAAATGAATATAAGGAAAGAGGTAACTGATCAGAGAACAATATCTAAGTAATGCTGCACTATGATATAATGCAGCCACTTTTGTAGGGTAGGGGATGGGCATGGAGGGAGGGGGAGAAATATTGGGGCTAGGGCCTATGGAGAGTGGCTAGGCATGGGAATGGCAGGTGTGGGGGTAGTAGGGGTGCTGTGAAAGGGGAGGGTAGATTCGTCGAACCTGACATGACAAGAAATGTAAATGCGACAGGTGGCTTGATCTATACACTGGTAAACAATTTGGAAGGGATTGTACCCTAAGAAAACACAAGGAGTGGATGAGGATTCATATTATGATGATTACATTGATGAAGCCAGTGAAAATATAAACAACCAAAGACCCTAAGAAATGAATAATTAGGGACTTTTGGGTTACAAGTTGATTGGGTGTTGGGTGTTGGGTGTTGGGTGTTGGGTGTTGGGGAGAGATTTTCCTTCATAGGGGACAACATCTGATTGATGAGGTACAAGTCTCAAAAGCATAGTCCCAATAGACTAGGGGGATAGAACCCTGAGAAAGAAGGATGAGTCCGATTTCCGTAATGTGCCAATTACAACTTTCAACCGTCCCTTGTTGCTTATGGGTGTGAGGGCAGGAAGTGAGAGTTTGCTTGGACATTGGATTGTTCACCAGAAAGTAAGAAGAGTGATATTCAAAATAGACAATCATGACAAGATTGTTGGACATATAGTAAAGAATTTGTAAAGGGAAGGGACATGTAACACATTAGAAAGAAGAAAATGGCGAGAGGAAGAAGAAATAGAGAGTACCAGTATTGGGGGGACCCTTACAGTTGCCAACTTGAAGTTGATTGTTACCTATATATGGTTTGAAGGTAGAGAAAGACTTAAGGTTAGGGGTTGTATGGTGAGTTGCGCCAGTGTCGGGTATCCAGGAGTTTATGGTGGTGGGAGGCTGGTTAGGGGAATGGAGGGTTTGGTGTGTGCCAAGTGGAGGGGGTGGACGATTAGTGAGGGTTCGGTTGGGGGTTGGTGGTGTAGTAGGCGGTGGCGGTTAAGGGGACGCTGGTATTGATGAGATGAGGGAGGAGGTGGGTAGGAGTGGAGGCTTAGACTATATTTGAGGTGATTGTTGATGATAGTAGAAAGTTTCTGTTTGATGATTGGTGTGGCTGCAAATTGTGCAAGGACTATGAGCGAAAGTATTAGAACGGATAGAACCATTACCATGCCATTACCACGATCACGACCCTGAGGGGCACCTTGGCTAGAGATGCTCAAGCCATTACCATGGCCCTATTGTGAGAAGTTGACGGAAGCATCGAGTGATGGATCTATGATTGCACGGCTCAATTGAAGGAGGGTCTCGTGACTTATGAGGAGACCATGAAGCTCAATGTAGGTTTTGAATCAATCCATGCCATCATTGTAGGAACTAGCAACTGAGACGATCGAAAAATATGAATGTTGAAATCTTTAGAGGGAAGGGGTTCCCTATAGCCACTAATTCAGGTGAAGGAATTGAGTAATGGTTTCCTTAAGCTCGTGAATTAAGTTATGAATAGCAACATTGAGAGATAAAATGCACGTAGTGGAGGGAGGGAGGGTTGAATGCGACATGAAGGGGAACCAATATTTCTTTGTTGGTGCTTTGGCCAATTGCTAGGGAAGAGCTTCTTCAAAGAGAGAAGCAATTAAAAGGCTCATAATGGATGCACCATGTTCACACCAAGTATCAACTTGAATTAGATCTTGAGGGCATGTTTTATTGCTAGAGACATAGTCATAAAGGTGTTGACCTATAAGGTATGGAACGATTTGTGTCTTCCAATAAACATAGTTCTTAGTGGCAAGGTTCAAGAACTCGTTTCATTTTGGTATTTCGGTGGTTTTAAAAGTCAAAACTACTAAACTTTCTCCGAAACAGTGTACTTTTTTCCATGTGTTTCATTTGGCCATTGGTACATGTTATAACGCCTCCAAATTCGGGTGAGATATGGGTGCAGGCCCTTTCGGGCCACCGTTAAATAACGACATAATCTTCCAATTCTCTTACCCAAACACATACGCAGTGGAAACTAATCTAAAAACATATCATAAATACTACAGCGGAAGCTAAGTCATACTTATAACTTCATTACACATTGACAGCCTTAATATGTCTATACCTATTAAATACATGAAATGTACTATAATCGATTGTAAAGTTATTACAACATTCTTTCAAAAAAGCCTAACAAAGTCTAAAATGTTTATATCCTTAGATTATTCCTTGGAAGAAGGAAAATCAGCATCTCTATCACCAAATGCACATTGTGCACAAAGACATGGCACATGTTTTGGCTCTTTAAAATAGTATATATCATGGGGTAAGCTCAACTAGCTCAGTGAGGAAAACACAATCATATCATGAAGTAGAACATGCATGACTGAAGGAACACCACACAGATCACATGCTACTTTTGTGAATGCATAAATCTGAAATTATATTATATCTAATCATACATATACTGACATGCATGGCATTTAAAATCAACCCATTATCAAATTCAACATTATCTTTAATTATCCCTCTTTAACCTATCTTTTCTTTTTTACTTTCTCTTATCCTTACTTTTACTTGCTTACTTCTGGGTAGGATGTTTCCCCTCAACCCCTTGCCCTTATCTTGCTCTTGAGCTCAAAGGATCTGGGTCGTGTCTTGAGAATTCATCCCACATGCTCCTCTCTCTACGCTTTGCCCTTTTCTTGCTTTTGAGCTCAAAGGATCTGGGTCATGTCTTGAGAGTTTATCTTTATTCTTTTTCTTTTCTTTTCTATTCTTGTCTTGCGTACTAGCTTCAGCGTCCAGTTGTCACTGTCAATTTCAACAATTGGGTGGAGTGGGATATTGATGGAGCCTTTAGTGGTTCTCCACTGATTGTCCCATAACAGTAGGGTGAACATTGAAAGATCCCATTATCCTCCCCAGTTCCTTTGTTGGAAAGGACTTTGACAGACCTTTAGCTTCAATCCATTTATGCCTTAGTTTTATCTTATTTCTATCATGCCTTACACTTATAACAAGTTACGGAAACAATATTTTGATACATGTAAAGACATGAAATAGATCTTGGAGGCAATGACATACATATATATACTGTAAATGGCAAAACATGCAAGGATATGACCGATTTTTCCTCACCTGTGTACCTCCACTATAAATGTCCTTTACTATACTTACACAACTTCCAATGCTTTCAAACCCCTTGGACTTTAAGTTCCTACATAACAGTACGTGTCATTAAATCTCTTTCTATTGATCTTAGCTTAATAGGCAAGATGCCAATAAAATCCCATTATAGTTATATCGAAATTATGTCGGTAAGTACACCGGTAACAACTCGGAACATCTATGATTTTATCCCCTTTGAGCATCTCTTGAAATTACCAATTTTTTTAATAGAGAGCTAACTCACCCTTAGGTCATTCTTTCAGCCAAAATTCAGCTTCCCATTCTAACATCTCACTCTTATTTTATTTAACGAATTCTAATGTAGAGAATCTGTCCAAAATCTTGGTAATGACAGTAACAATTATAAAACTAATAGTTCCTGAATCCAAATAATTCCAAATTTCTTTATACATAACATAGACTTAGTAACCGCGTTATTCACCAAAAATCAGAAGTAAAATCAAAGGCTTCATATATATTTCATATAAGCCCAATCCTAGTGTACAAATTGCACCAGAATTCTGAGCAACAAAAATTACGAACGTATAAATCATATTTCTCGTACTTTAATGACTTTTAAAATTTCTAGAATGATTAACAACTCATAGGTACTTTTACAGACCAAATCTCACGTTCAAATTCAACGTATAAGTTGGGTCTTTAACTCCACCTATACAATATCATAGTTTTCATCCTGTTAATAGACCGGGTTCAGGTATGTAATTTTCAAACATAGCAAATGAGCTTAGATTGAGCTTAAATTTTTCAGGATACATCTAGACATCATAATTATCATACAATAAAATGTTCAACTCGAAAATTAATTCAGAGGTCAAGTTTCTCTCTGCATCTTTCTTCGGCCCAGATTCTTTCCTTGGCAGAACAAAACTGATTTCATTCTATGTAGCCATAAACTTCCATTTTTCTTCTCTCTTTTTCTTTACTCTTTACCATCAGAGCTGATCTCTTGGAAGACTTCCAATATAACCAAATCAGCTTTAGTATCCTAGGTTCCATGTATATTTCAATTTCTTTGAAGTAGTTTCTCCTTTTGAACCCATTTGGATAATGCCTTTTAAAAACTCAAATAATAGTGGGATTCTAATTATAGCTGCTGCAACTCTTTTTTATAAATATACTAAACAAAGTTGACTTTAAAATATCAAAATAGGGGAGGAGAAGCCAAGAGCTCAACTGGGTAGTAGCGAGCCGTGAGGTTGGACTGCAACCTGGCCTTAGCAGCAGCCCCCTCTCCCAATTCACTTCTCTCTCTCCATTTCTTTCTTTTCAAACTTATGCAATCATGGAAGAACTAAGTTTATGGAAAAACCAAGTTTTGAGAAGCTAAAAACCTCACCTCCACTTTTTCTTTTTTGAAATTTCAATTGTGAATCTCTTCCTCCACCAAAATTGTTGGAGTCTTTTCTCCCTTCATTTCCTCCACTTTCTTTACTTGAATTGGAAGAAAACACTGCCACCCCAATAGTCCACCTCCCTCTTAACTCTCTTCTGTTATTTGCCTTCTTTTCTTTTCTTATTGAAAGAGTTATATGCACACTCTCCTTTCATAAATAAACCACTACTCTCTATCTATCCCTTTCTCATGTCCATCTCTCTCACATTTATGTTCCACTCTCTCTCTCTCTCTCTCTCTCTCTCTCTCTCTATATATATATATATATATATATATATGAACATTCTCCCCCCTTCCTCTCCTCTTATTTTCTTTGCCTCTTAAATAACAATAGGTGAGAGGACAGGTAGGTCTTGCCTCACATTTTCTCATTTTCTCTCTTTTCATCTCCACCGACACCATAGACAAACCCTCCCAAAACTATCTCATTATAACACTCTTTTGTCTCTTTCCTTCAATTGTCAAACCATCCCAACCACTTTTTTGTTTCCATTGATGGAATTGATGTATACAATTACATATAAACACTATATATATACTATTATTACAAACATATAAATAAAAAAATGGGGAGTGGGGTATTACATTTTGGAAGATATGTTGAGGTCTTGCACTATAAACCTCAAGGGCAGTTGGGGTGATCACCTACCATTGGTGGAGTTTGCATATAACAATAGTTACTAGGCCAACAGTTACCAGGGCAGGCCACCATTAACATGGCACCATATGAGGCTCTCTATGGTAGGAAGTGTAGATCCCCAATATGTTGGGATGAGGTAGGAGAGAGGAGGCTGTTAGCACCAGAGATTTTACAAAGGGCCTGTGATAAGGTCGAGTTAATTCAGAAAATGATCAAGACAGCCCTGAGTCGATAGAAAAGCTATGCAGATAATAGAAGGAAGAATCTAGAGTTGACATGATATTTCTCAGGGTATCTCCTATGAAGGAAGTCATGAGGTTTGGGAAAAAAGGCAAATTGAGCCCTAGATGTGGGATCGTTTGAAATCCTAGATAGGATTGGGAAAGTGGCTTATCGAGTTGCATTACCACTTGCCTTATCCAGCACTACGTATTTCATGTATCTATGCTCAAGAAGTATGTAGCGGACCCTTCTCACGTGCTAGGATATGAACCCCTACAATTAAAGGAGGATTTGTCCTACGAAGAGGTACCTTTACAGATTTTGGAAAGTAAACGACAAGTACTTTGTAATCGGACAATCTCTTATCTGAAGGTGCTTTGGAAGAATCACACAATTCAAGAGGCATCATGGGAACGAGAAGAGGATATGCAATCCAATTACCCACATCTTTTTTAAAATTGAGGTACGTACAAATTTCGAGGACAATTTGTATAAGGGGGGAAGAATGTAATACCCCACTCCCCATTTCTGATTTACATGTTTGTAATAGTAATATTTGTATATATATATATATATATAGTGTGTGTGTGTGTGTTTATATGTAATTGTATACATCAATTCCATCAATGGAAACACATGTAAGTGGTTGGGATAGTTTGACAATTGAAAGAACGAGACAAAAAGGTTTTACAATGAGAGAGTTTTGGGGGGGGTTTGTCTATGGTGTCGGTGGAGATAAAAAGAGAGGGAAAGTGAGAAAAGGTTGGGCGGGACCTACTTGTCCCCTCACCTGAAACTCACTTCACCTAATTGTTATTTAAGAGGCAAAGAAAATAAGAGAAGAGGTAGGGGGAAGAATGTTTGCATATATATATATATATATACAGAGAGAGAGAGAGAGAGAGAGAGAGAGAGAGAGAGTAGTGGTTTATTTCTGAAGGGAGAGCGTGTGTATAACTCCTTCAATAAGAAAAGAAAAGAAGGAAAAGGAAAGAAGAGAGTTAAGAGGGAGGTGGACTATTGGGGCGACTGTGTTTTCTTCAAATTCAAGTAAAGAAAGTGGAGGAAAGGAGGAGGGGAGAAAGGACTCTTAACGATTTTGGTGGAGGAAGAGCTTCACAATTGAAATTTCAGAAAAGAAAGAGGAAGTGGAGGTGAGATTTTTATCTTCTCAAAACTTAGTTTTTCCATAAACTTAGTTCTTCCATGGTTGCAGAAGTTTGAAAAGCAAGAAATGGAGAGAGAGAAAAGTGAGTTGGGAGAGGGGGCTGCAGCCAAGGCCAAGTTGCAGTCAAACCTCACGGCTTGTTGTACATCTAGTTGGTACCAAGATGTATCGTGATCTTAGGGAGGTCTATTGGTGGAACAACATGAAGAGAGATTGTAGAGTACATACAAATATGCCTAACCTGTCAGCAAGTGAAGGCAGAGCATCAGAGGCCATCAGGACTCATGCAGCCTTTACCCATTCCTGAGTGGAAGTGGGAGCAAATATCTATGGATTTTGTTATAGCATTGCCTAGAACTCCCAGAGGGCATGAGGCTGTATGGGTCATTATCGATAGGCTGACCAAGTCAGCTCATTTTCTACCTATTAGGATGAATTATACATTAGGCAAATTGGCCCAATTGTACATAGATGAGGTAGTCAGGTTACATGGAGTGCCAATTACTATAGTGTCAGATAGAGATTCTAGGTTCACTTCACGTTTTTGGCAAAGTTTGCCGAAAGCTATGGGCACTCAACTTGATTTTAGCACAGTTTTTCATCCACAGACAGATGGACAAATAGAGATGACCATTCAAATTTTGGAAGATTATGCCGTTATTTAATGGTGGCCCACGAGGGCCTGCACCAATATCTCATCTAGATTTAGGGGCGTTACACATGGAGCCTTGTATAGTTTCCCACATAGATGGAAACTCTATCTGTTGGTAAAGGAAAGAATCCCAACAAAGATTACATACTGTGTTGATAGATATTATCACTTGTAATGTGGACTAGGATAGGGGTCTAACCAAGTCTCATCTTCAGGATCTTTTAATCAGAAGAACAACCAATCGATCACCCAATGATTCCAATAACAGAACAATAACTAAACTGATAACAATTTAAAGATCAAACAATCGATCTCAGAAATTAACAATTCTGTAACCGAATAAACAACAGGGAATATAAGACTGAAATCATCAACTAATGAAGTCAAATCAATGAGGAATACTATCAGCAACCAATCAGCCACATCCAGAACAGATCGATTCACAATTTTGGGCAGAAATTAGGATTGGCCAGAATAGGGAGAAATCCCATAACTGCTGATTCCCTTGTCTGATGAACCTCAAATTAAGGTTGACCCCTCTCATTAGGTATCATACTCAACCAGAAGATGGGATTCATCAGGTGGTTGGGTAGTCTAATCAGTGAAGGATCGAATAGAAGAAATCTGGGAGTTCCAAAACCAGAAATTAAGAAAAGACCAGATCTGTTACCTAGCTTGTAGAACCATAAAAGAACCTTGTAAATAGCCTTGAAAAAGAGAGAAAACACTTGTAGTAGATCCTCTCGGGCTTCCCATCGCAAGGAGTCGAATGGATCAAACACCACTCCCTTCCACTGTGATCAAACACACAGCAGTCTCAACAGAGACATATCAGTAAGCTTCTTCTTTTTATTCATAAATCGTGGCTCTACTAATGAGAGCTCTCCTTTATTTATAATAGTGATGGGGGGATTACAAGAAATAGAAACTAACTTTAGTTTTCAAAAACTGAAATAGGAAACTAAATAAACACAAGACCTCTAGTTACTAAAATTAAAAATAGAAACTAGAAAATAAGAAATTAGAAACTAACCAGGTACTGAAATTAGAAACTAATTAGGTAGTGAAATTAGAAACTACATAACCCCATCAAAGCCCAACTAAAAAGCAAACGAATGAAAAAAGGAAACTAACTAATAATCCCGTACTCAATCTTAGAGTCCCTTTTTTAGACCCATAAAAATGGCCCAAGACACTCCAAACCACATGGACTGAAGGCCCAACACATATACAACCCAACCCTAGGCTTATTCCTAATAAAACAAGCCAAATTTGGTAATTAGTTTGCATTAGCTTGCGATGGTGTACCTGGTGCACGAGGCTCTTGCATGTGCGAGGTCTGGGGGGTTGAGAACTACGCAGCCTTACCCTGAGAATGTCAAAAGGATGTTTCGACTGCTTGACCATTAGGTCGCAACATTCGTACCTTACCGTTGGACCAAGCGCCCCTTAAATATATTATAACATGTGATATGGAGATAATATAGGAAAGAAATCAGATAGGAACTTGGTACACAAGAAGTCTATCCATGCCAAACATGGCAAGGAGATCGAATGCAATCTTGATTAATCATGGCCGGCTTATTGAGGAGAGAAAATAGGGAGATACACAAATCATTCCATACCTTACAGGCCAACGTCTCTATGGCTATGTCTTGGTGATAAACTGCGCCCTAAAGATCCGACTCAAGCTGCGACTTGGCATGAACAAGATGTTTCCATTATGAACCTTTTAGAAGAAGCTCTTCCCTTGACAGCCAACCAAAGCACCCGCAAAGAAATATGGGATGCTTTTCATGCCGCGCTCAGCTTTTTCTCCACCACGTGCATTTTATCTCTCAATGTCACTCTTTAGAACTTAAATCACAAGCCTGATGAGAACATCACTTAGTCCTTCACCGCACAAAGGCTATTTCTGATGAATTAACGGCTATTGGGAAACCCCTTCCCCCTGAAGACTTCAATATACATATTTTTCGTTCTCTTTGGTCTAATTACCAGTCGCTAGTTCCTACCACGATGGCACAATTTGTTTTGATCTCCTACACTGAGCTCTATGGTCTCCTCATGAGTCACAAGTCCCTCCTTCAATCTCACAGCGCAATCATAGATACATCGGCTGAGATGCTTCCATCAACTTCTCATTATAGGGCCGTGGTAACGGCTTGAACATCTCTGGCAGCAGTGCCCCTTGGGGTTATGGTCGTGGTAATGGCCATAGCAGTGGTTTTGGCCGTTGCAAAGCTTTTGCTCATCAGGCAGATGCTTGTTACTAATCAGTTAATGTATCGAACTTGATTGCTAATGCTGCACTATGATATAATGTAGCCACTTTTTGTGCTCAAACTAGCACTTTTTTTTGCTTCACCTGCTAATAACTTGAGGTCTGTTTCTATAATCATATAGTAATGTGAGGTTGGATCACTAATGACCTAATCCCATGCAGGATCTTAAACACGATCAATCTATTTTTGATTCAAGGAACAAGTCAGAAAATTAAAACAGAAAATAGAGATAAGGGGGAAGAAGTCGAAGGGCATAGGGAAGAAGGATAGGGCAGTCTCTCTGAGTCTCGGGCCTCTTACCGTATTTTGGTCTCTCAGCAGTGGCATCTCACTGTCCTCTCTCACGGGGCTACTGAATCACTCAGCATTCCAGCATAAAGCCAATATTTTCATTTTCAAATATGTCGTCTTTTTAGGCAGCAAGGCCCTTACATATATAGAAGACTCTGGTAACCTCTAGAAGAATTAAGGAAAATAAAGAGTCTCCAATAAAAATAAGTTTAATAAAATCAAAACAGAAACAACTCCCAATATAAACCTATCTAATTAGAACAGCTGTAGGAGTTCCCCACATATTGGCAATTGAGTCTACAATTGGTATTCACTAGCTGATCATGGGCCCACTTGATCACAAAATATCCCCCCCCCCCCCCCCCCAAATTGGTATCTGCTCAATCCTGGAAAGTGATCTTCCAAAGATACTCCACACAATTTCCAGTTTTCCCAGAACATAGTGAATATTGCTGCAAGGCTCGAATTGTTTACTGGTTTATCTCCAAACTCTTCACTAATACGAGCTGGCTGTGGGGCCCATGAAAGCTGTTGGTTGTCATCCAAATTAGTGCTAATCGATGGCCTTCTTAGCTGGGTTGATGAAGGCAAAAATTTGGGCAGATCTCTGCCATCAATCGATATCATATAGGTACACAAAATATCAGTGGTTTTTTGCCAGCCTTTTTTTTTTTCTTTCATTTCTTGATGGCTCTTTTTTACACACTATTTTTCCAGCCCCATTTTCTACCTTACCAATCCTCATTTATATACTCATTTAATGGTTCTGTGGGTCTTATTAGCTTCTCTGCTTTTCATTGTCGAATAGATGTTGGAGTGTGTGAAATGGTATAACAGATTCTAGGACAAAGGAGACTTTTATGAAATGATTGGCTGTTGAGCATGATTTTTGGAATTATATGGGTGCAAATGAGCTTTGTTTTTGGAATTTTTTTCATTATCCAAGTGATCTCCCCAACTATTATGGATGACTAAGGTATTATCGGATGCCTTTGCATCATTTTAACCTGCCTGTCTATCATCTCTTTGCCACCGGACCATCTTTCGTCTCTTTGCATCATTCTCTAGTGCAGTCTTTGTGATGTGTAGCAAAGCCTCGTTGCTGGCTGAATTTGGGTTTTCTATTTATTGAAGCCCACTTGGTTACTTTAGTATGAATAGAATGAAGTAAAATTTCCCTTTAGCCACTGAGCTACTTTTGTGTGGCAATAAACTTCTTGAAAGAGTATTCCTTCAAACCTAGGCATCCTTCAAACCTAGGTGGATTTCTAGGTAAGCTCTCTCTTCTATTTGCTACTTCCTAATTCTATTACAGTAGTTTTAAGCCCTGATACAGTTTGTTTTCACCTTATTTTATCTCTGCTGTTTACACTGGCAATGGTTAAAGCAGCAAGCTTTCTTTCTCTTCTACCAGAAAACCTAAGGCATGTTGAGACTTCACCTACTCATTGAAGAAAACCTCCATGTAGAACCCTCTCTCTCTTATGTGCCACCAGTCTACCCTCGTTTATCTCATCACCTATTGGACTGTTCAAGTGCCATTAGACAAATAATTGATGCAATCAGTGGTAGTAGTAACAGTAGAATGAGACACAGGTTGTGCATGTATTTTCACGTCAAATCCGAATATGCACCGTCTCTATATATCCCCCAAAAGGGGAAAAAAAAAAATTCCACCAGTTTCTAGACACAGTAGTATTATATAGAAAGTGTTGTCCCTTCTTCATTTCTACCACCACTCTTTTTTTTTCCTTTTTTTTTTTTGGGGGGGGGGTGTGGGGGAGTGTTTAGAATTGTTTATGGCTGATCTTTATTATCCATTAGATAGGTGATCTTAAGCCATGTTAGCTACAGAACTGAAATAATCTATGATGTATAGTTTCTCTTTTTTATGTTTTTTTTTTCTGGTAAATTTCTCTTTTTTTATGTTAAACAAGAGAAATACTGGCCTTTTTTAAATATAAGGTAGAAAAGGCCATTCTTTTGAAACCCAAATCATACACACTCTATTAGGACATTGGAGGAGATAGAAAAACTTTTAAGTGGGTGGTTCATGATAGTAAATTATCTCAGTTTACAAACTAGAATGCCATGGAGTTCAGTGAGGTCAAGTTGATGCAGGGACTAACTTTTGAGGTTGCTGAAAGAATGCCATGTAAAAACCAATACCCTACATGATTCTGTCCTTGTTTTGAAAGACATCATTAGTGCGTAGCTTGTGAGATCAATGGTGTCCAACTGAACTATGTACATTTTGAAGGACTCTGAAGTCCAGAATTTCCTGAGCACTGAAACTTGAACTCCATCACCATACGTTCTTTTAGATAGGGCTGTATGACACACATTGGACCAAAGTCATTGTTTGGTGCTGTGATTTAAACTGGAAAAAGGTAATTCTTCCACCAAAAAAGAACAGAAACACATATAGAATGTATATTGACGGTAGTACTTCTTCTGTTCTGTGGTGGAGGTGGCGGTAGAGATTCGAGCACTGGTTTATTGGATTGGATTGGTTTTTTTTTTTTTTAAACTCAACAATTACTACCCCCAAAAAAGTTAAAGAAAATTTTGACAATTGAAATAATCATGCATATATGATGGTTTTATGTTTTTGAATCTCAGGACCTCGAATGCAAAACATGTCTTAAAAAATTAAATCATATCATGTACTTGTTTCCTTTTTCACAAGTAATAATTTCTACTTGGACATCCTATGAAAAAAAAAAAAAACTTCTACTTGGACATTATTTCCGAAGAGGAGATGCCTACTCACAAGAGGGACACTCTCAGGACAAGACATTGGCAACTATAACTCTTAGCAAGAAGAAATAAACAATAGAAGGAAGGACAACCTCTGAGATGGACCTTCAATTCTTGGTCTTTCAACAGGATTTGGAATGTCATCTACTTTGAGACTCTTCTAAGCTCTCCCTCATCCCTACCTTTTCGGTTGTAAGTTCCCCTAGGAACAATCTCTTTCTAGCCTCGCGGGGTTTATCTTCTTCTATTTTGATTTCCCCTCCCCTCCCCTCTCCTCTCTTAGGTTGTAGCATATTTTTTTATGGTTTTTGCTATTCTTTGCCCTTAGGGGCTGTATATTCTCTCCCTGCCCTCTCTTCTTCCTTGGTAATGAATTTTTTTATTTATCAAATAAATAAAAGATACATTCTGAATGGAGAGCCATATAACTAGTTTTGCATCAAAGAAGGTAGGGAATATCAGTTCTGCCTCTGTTCAATGTGTATGGATTGTGTTATAGGTCTATTCTATCGCAATTGACATGAAATGGTGCAAGCTTATGCAATGCTACATAAATTGAGTAACAATCAGGACCCAGAAAAATAGCCACTACCAAAAAAGATGCTGAAGAACTAACGAAGATTGAACTGCAATGTAATCTAAGACTCACATTATTGTAAAGATTCAGGTTTGGCATGATCTAAGTTCTTAATGTATAATTCATTGGAGAAATTAATGGCAATGTAGTGAGAAAGTCAATTTAACAATGTTTAACATGTTAAACATCTCAAGACATGTAGAATCAAGATTGTCAATAAGCTGTTTGAGATTGCAGGTTCAATCATTTAGAAGGCTAGAAAACAAAAAACAAAATGATATGGATTAGTTATGGACAGACCTCTGGTCCATCCATGGTTAAAACCAACCAGTGGTTGCCCGGCAATGCTTGGATCCTATCTTCTTCAATCCAGACTTAGGATGTTCTTCTACAGTAGCATTGATTTCTGCATTTGCATCTGAGCTTGTGAAGCTGAAGCCAATGTACTTTCATTCCAACCCTCCTGGGGAAAGTTAAGAGCATCTGCTTGGCCGCCATAGGATTCAACAACAAAGCATTATAGCAGAGAAGAACAGTACTGCTCTTCCAAATTATTGTTTCTTTCTTTTCTCAAAATAAGAAAATGATCATGAAATAAAGAGCTGCAAAGGCTATGGTTAGAAGTTCAACAAAAACCTTTTATTGATTGAATTACTTGCTATAATACTTCTTGAAAATAAAGAAAAATGGTTAGGATCTTTTATTAATGGGAAAAAAGAATCTTGCCAGTATGAAACACTTGGATTATGCAGGGTGTAAAAAGACTACGTTGAGTATGCTCTTATGTATCCTTCCACTAGTCTGATGGTTTGGTGTTTATTACACTAGATTCTCTATCCAAGGATTAGAAGTGCATCTATACAAGCAACAATATAGTGTGCCAAATCAAATTTTCTTATGCACGGGTATCCAAACAAATATTAAAAGGAATTTAGGGTTGCCTGTTTTTTAGGTGGCGATTCTCAATTTTATTCCTTTTGCCCAAGAGGAAACATACTATGTTTTTACAAATGAGTGTGGGGAGAGAGAAGTGAGTGGGTGGGGGGATCTCATAGGGCTGGAGAAGAGGAGGGAGTGTTGCTACGGGCCGGGTGGGGAGGGAGAAAGAGGTGTGGCTGTGAATTATTATTATTATTTTTTTATAAGAAAAAGAAGAAATTAAATATTAAATAAAACAGTTTGTACATATATGTTGTTAGAGAGGGTGACATTTTGTTTCTTGTTCATAGATACGTAAGCCAAATGAGCTGAAAACAAGACCACTTCGGTGGTAGGCTTGAGCAGAAATATAGTTAATGGTACGAGATCTTAAACATCTACAAAAATAGGAGCGATGTGATCCGTGCGTTATTGATTAATTGAGGAGATTGGAAAACCTGATTTTTGTTCCTTATTATTATATTTTGGAATAAAAAATGTTACCTCGGACACACACCGTTGGCCATGCGGATGCACATTGGCACACTTGAAAGCATCCAAGAGTTGCCCCTCATTGGCCCCCACACTAGTGTAGGGCCACATGACAAGGGAGTGCTTTTTTTCCGCAATGGAATTTTAGTCCTACTCTTTGGTGTAAGGGAGAGAACACAGAAAGAACCAACTAAGGAAGTGTTTCTCTGTTAGGAAGCGCGACCTACATCAATATCTCTCTCTCTCTCCCTCTCTCTCATAAACTAGAAATGTCTTTTCACATGGGAGGAGGGATAGATACATCCTAGGAGCGCTGTCGTAGGCTACGTTCTCTGACAGAGTTCTTGCCAAAAAAAAAAAAGATCAATTCGGTGGTTAAGAGATCCATCGATAAAGAAGATGATGGCTACAAGAACGCTATGGGAATATCGCAGCAAGGCAAGCAGTCAAATCTGAAACTAAATCTCAAAATGGGTTCATGTAGCTGTGGGGTGGTGCGCAACTATTTCCAATCTGAACTCTTCCATGAGTCCACATTCCTAGCAGTGGAGGACCGTCTCCCCTTGGGGTTCCTGTCTGAGATCCAGGGCTCAAAGGAGATGGGGATCTGATCTATCAGAGAAATATCCCACCATGACCCCACAAGGTTCCTGGTGAACTAATTACCATTTGGAAGAAAATCTACTAGGCCTTTGATTATTGAAGTAACTGGAGGAAGAGGAAGAGGAAGATCAGATAGAGAAGAAGATTTTAAAGGTATGTCTAAATCCTTCTCCTTCAACTTGTTTTTGAATTTATTTACCCTAGTTTTCCATAGCAAGAAGAATAACAGAGGGCATGGATTGGTTCCATGCCTTCAATAACAATCAACAATTTACTCTTAACTACCTTCATGAAATGCAAGTTGTAGGTTCTTATATTGAATGGAAAAGAAAATTATCATTTGAGATTATGATTACTCAAAAACACTTATTAATTGAGATGGGTTTGAATTTTGATGGGTTTTAATTAAGGGTTTAAACCCCTAAAACTTGCCCAAGGCTTAAAAGTAATGGATACAGAAGAGATATAAAACCAAGAAAACTGACTCACCAACAGAGCAGACAATTTGATTACTAACCATAGAAGAAATCTGACAAATTTAGTGACCATTTTCATCTTTTCATGTGTCTGTCTGAAAGACTAAAACCCCATACAATTCCTGAGAAAACCAGTATAATTCTTCTTCTTCTCACGTGTTTGTGTCTGAAAGACTAGAACCCCTTATAATTCCTGAGAAAAAACCAGTATATTCTCCAAATGAAATTTAGCTGCTGCAGCCTGCAACCCCTGTGGCAGCCAAAGAAATGGAATCTAGAAGAGCAGTTTAGAAAATATTATAACCTAAGAGTTTTTTTGTGAACCCTAGGGGGAAGTGAATTATTCAATTTCTTTTGGTCGTCAGCAAGTAGCTGCAACCCAGGTAGCATATTCTCCATCTTCTCATGTGTGTGTCTGAAAGAATAGAACCCCTTATAATTCCTGAGAAAACCAGTATATCTCAGTGGAAGCGCTTGATGCTGATGGAATTCCACCAACTCCTTCTCACCAAACTGAATGGTGGTAGGTCAGTAGGTGGATACAGAAATTAGGTGAAATAAACTTTCATACATACTGGACCTTTTGTTACAACTTGCGTTCAGAAGCTGGTGACTGTTTGGAGGGCTCACTGGTTCGAACTGTTGGATAAGAACCTTTTCACCTTGTCACATAATAACATAAGGGGATTTTCTCTTGTCTCTTTCATCTGCCCATATAGGTCATTTCACATGGGGGACGAGAGATATAGACTGTGGGGGAGGGCTGCGCTCCCCCACAGAGAACATTATCCATAAGACAATTAGGCTCTGTCATAAGTGGTATATACATCTTCTGCATCCACCATAGAATTGGAATCTTTCCTCTCTATGTGCAAGCACTAAACTCCTGGCTGTGAAGCTTCAACCTTGAGTATTGTCAATTTTCAGTCTAATTGATGATATAAGCTCCATGACTTTAATCTTACCCAAGGGAGAAAAAAAAAATCCTTCATAACTTATGCCCTTGACCTACCTATTCCCTTTATTATTTTTCGTATTACACAACTATCTCTCTATATCTTTCTTCTTCCTCCTCTTCCTCTGCCTCTGCATACTCATTCCCACCTCCTAGTTTACCAAACTTCTTTCCTTTGTTAAAGCGATCAATTGTGCTTCTTGGTGATGTTTTGCACTAGGAAATCTTGATGATTTTATATCAACCCAAGTTTCTTTCTCCTATTTGAAGAGGCATTTCAAATTGAATTTCTTTTGGTGATTCACTTTTCTTATGATCGCATAAGTATGATATAGGCCTTTTGTAAACAATTTAAAATAAAATGGGAACAGCCCAAGATGAAAGATTCCAATGAAGAGAGAATCTCTTCACCCATCCCATCCGACTCTCAGAAGAGTATTTAGAGAACCATGAACATTAAGGGTTAGGAGATATTGATGAACCCAGAGTCTAATCATACTGTTACAGCATTATTGGTGAAGCCCGAATCATAAATGGTTCCCTTTCTTCCCCTTTAGGAAGTGAAACAGTAATGCAAATTCAACACCCTCCCCCCCTTCTGATCGATGGAGGTTAGCTATTTGTTATCGACCAAAATTTCATCACCCACAATGAAGAGACAATGTCATAACTCATGGGTTTTGACGTTCGGATGGGACTTTCGGAACAATATGAATGATACTTCAAACATTCTTTTTTTTTTTTTTTTTTTTGGGGGGGGGGGGGGTGTGGAGGTCATAATGGCATCCCAGTGCTTTGAAATTCAATAGAGAGAGGGAAAGAATGAGCCTACTTGTGCCCTACATTTGGATACCAAGCAAGCTGCCATGTAGTCATTATAAACTACCTATTTGCTTTCTGAATATGACAACCGTTTTGCCTCCAAATACAATTCAATTCAGCTGAGCCTTCTGTACACCAATAATGCTAAAGGGTTGGCTGTATATTTTTTACAATCCTCAGTTGCTTATCTATGCACCAACCCTCGTTGATGCGGGTTTGGGATCGGCAGTCCAAAAAGTATTTAAGTTTGGCATTTCCTCTCAACGTAAGGGAGCACACTCAACCATAACTCAATTAGGCCTGATATCCATGCTTGAGCCTTGCCTATCTAGTAATCTGACAAACAATCCATACTAAATAATTCCTTCCTTAGTAAGGGAAAATTTAGTTTACACAGCCCATTTATGTTAAGTTTAACATAATGATCCACTATTTTGAGCTGTGCCCGGATAATATGGCGATGTTGACCTTTGGATAGAGAGGTCTAGGTTTGAATTAGCCACGTGTCAAATTTCAAACTCAAATTCAATCAAATGCCTTCTTTGTATGTTCATGCATAATTGTAGTTTTCAGCTATCCATGTATGATCACCATGCAGCATGTTCTCTCCTGTAATCCCTAGTTTTTCATATGTTTATTGATGCTTTGTTGGAGCAGCTGAAAAGATGATCGTTAATGTCAAGGAGTCCACCGTGGTGTGCCCTGCACAGGATACACCAAAAGGGATGAGCTTGCTGATCTCAAACTTGGGCCAGGCAGCACGTAGAACACATGGCCCTAGAGTGTACTTTTATAAGGCAAATAGTTCTCACAACTTCTTTGAAGCTGCAATCCTTAAGGATGCATTAAGTAAAGTTCTTGTGCCATTCTATCCCTTGGCTGGGAGATTGAAGAAGGATCATGAGAGTGGGAAGATTGTGATTGATTGTAATGACAAGGGTGTGCTTTTTGTTGAGGCTGAAACGGATTCTTTTATCGATGATCTCGGGGACTTTGTACCTTCCTCATCATCAGATTTCAGGCAGCTTGCTCCAACTGTTGACTACACAAGTGACATTTCTTCATTCCCTCTTGTTGTCTTGCAGGTATGGTTTTAAAGCAAAAAAATCCTCTATGGTGAGTTGTGAGCGGCAGTGAGCATTCAACGGTTGGGTGCATTTCAGGGTCCTCCCAGCGGTTGGATGCTTACTGTCGTTCACCACTCACCGCAGAGGATCCAGACTTTTTTAAAAATACCCTTTAATAAGCTTTTTTCTTTTGTCTTTAAGAGGGGATGGGGAACGTCTACCTAAAAAACTGAGTGCTGTATATATTTATAGTTTATTCATATTCCGGGTTGGGTTGGGTTGGGTTGGGCTCAGGCCAAGACTTAAGCCAGACCAATTTTGGCCCGGTGCAGCCACAAGCCTCAAAATCTCAGCCCAGGCCCACCTTACAGGTTGATAAGCCATGCCCTCCCTGAGCCTTGTTCAGGCTTAGGGCGGGCTTGGGTTGGCCGGGCCAAATTGACTGAGCATTTATTGATTTATTTTATTTAAAAAAAATAGGTTACTCGCTTCAAGTGTGGTGGAGTCTCTCTTGGGGTTGGGATCCAGCATTCCGTGGCAGACGGGTCCTCAGGTTTCCGGTTCATTAATGCATGGTCCGATATGGCACGTGGCATTAATCCAGCCACCCAACATTTCATCGATCAAACCAACCTACGTGGACGAGATCCACCTATGCCAGCATTCCAGCACATCGAATTCCAACCCCCTCCAACCCTAAAAGATACAGCAAATTCCCAATCAGTCCCAAACACAATAACCACCACCACCACGTCAGCAGCTATCTTCAACTTCTCTCGTGATCAACTCCATACCTTGAAGGCCAAGGCCAAAGAGGGCATTGCTGATACTACTACCTACTACTCCACATTTGAGGTACTTGCGGGACACACATGGCGCTCTGCATGTAGGGCACGTGGACTTCCTGATGACCAAGAGACCAAAATGTACATCTCCACCAATGGACGGTCGAGACTTAGCCGCCCTCCAATACCACCAGATTATTTTGGCAATGCCGTCTTCTCAGCTACACCAATTGCGGTTTCAGGTAACCTCCAATCTGAGCAGTTGGAATATGCTGTAGGGAGGATCCATGAAACGATGGTGAGGATGGATGAGGAGTATCTGAGATCAGCTCTTGATTTCTTAGAGTTGCATCTTAATCAGGTGGCTCTCATGCATGGGACCCACTTTTTTAGGTGCCCAAATATAAGGATCATAAGCTGGGCTAGGATGCCTACATGTGATGCAGATTTTGGGTGGGGCCGACCTATTTTTGTGGGGCCCACTGAGATGACTCTTGATGGTATGGCATATATACTGCCGAGCTGTATGAATGATGGGAGCTTATCACTGTTGATTGCTTTGGAACATGACCACATGCAGCTCTTCAAGAAGTTTATACATGACATTTAAGGCTGAGGGCTAATAAGCAAAAACCTTATTAGTGGGACCTAATATTTCTGGCAAGGGTTGCACCCTAGGTGTCTTATCCAGAGTCTGAGATTAGGGTTTTGTCTTTTTTTTTGTTTTTTTGTTTTTTTTTTGTGTTTTTTTTTGTTTTTGTTTTTGTTTTTTGTTTTTTGTTTTTTTTTTTGTGTTTTTTTGAGTCAAGTTAAAGGTTTTTACTTTTCCAGTTTTGAAAGTTAAAATAATAATAAATAAATAAAAATGGAGATGAACAGGGAGTGGGGATGAACAGATGTGGGAGGGTAGGTACCACTAACTCGATTTAACATTAACACTTATCACGGAAAATGGATTTAGAAATTATTAAAAATTTGGAAACAGCTTCTTTGTGTAGTACGAGGTAAGATTGCGTATACTTGTCCCTCTCAAACCCTACCATAACAGGAGCTTCGAACATTTGGTTGCTCTTTATTCTTATTGAAAATCATTAACCGTTGAAAAAAACAAATGAGGCTCTGAATCGGTGGTTACCCATCCAAAGTTTTTGCCTACATGTCTTCTCTAATCACTTCAAAGTACCGATGAAAGAAAGCAGATGTGCGAGACCTGTTGGACCTTGAATCTGCCCTATTTTAGGTTTCATGGTTTTGTTTCTGTTGGCCGGATTGATTGGATTTGATTGATATTGACCTTGATTGATCATGATTCTTGGTCAAAATTATTGGTGGATTGATATGGATAACACAGTGGGGGGGGGGGGGGGGGACAGGGGAGATAAAACATGGTTAGCCAGAGAAGAGGAGGAGGTGGAGAAAAGTAGAGGGGCTGCTGCAATTGTGGGGTCACAGGGAAGGGGGCCGGTTCAAAGCCCTGAAGTGCAATTCAATTCATCGAAACCCAAAGGTGTACAACTAGTACATAGAATCCGTAAACCCTTGAGGGCAACATGATATAGTTGCCGCCATGGTTTGAGGAATTGAATGAAATCGGTTGAATCGGCTGGATCGGATTTGTATTGGTCTTGATTGATCTGAATTTTTATCGATATTATATAAATGGATTGGTATGGATAAGGAGGGGTAAAGTGGTAAAAAAATGTGATTTTAAACATAAAATCAAGGGTATTTTTGTCCGCTTAAGGGCGATGGGGATCAGTGTCAGTTTTGACCGAACTTATTTCTGATACTGAGTTTTCAAACCATGGTTGCCACAGATGTTGTGTTACGTCCAGCTGAATGATCCCTCTGCCAGGGAGTATGAGACCAAGGGGATCATGAGGAAAATTTTAAGTGAATTGTTCTGTGTCCTGGCAATGCTCGTTGTAGTTCCCATTTATAAAATGATCAGGTCACATCAAAGAACTATTGTGAGTAGATTGTTTTGCCGAGATGGTTGCATATGAACTATGCTCTCCGCTGTGTGATCCATCTGATATAAAAAAAACTATCTATTCACAGAAGGGTGAAATACGGGGAGCTCTTTCCAGCATCCAATTTTTAGCATCTCTGGGGAGTCCGGATCCCTCTTCATCGGGTTGTACCCTCCAACCCCATGGATGGTGTGAGATGGGATTGGAGGGTACAGCCGGATGGAGAGGAACCAAATTCATCTTTGGGGGTTGGGGTTGTATAGTGGTGGGGGCAGAGGGAAGGGAGGGGAGTTGAGTTTTGTAGGCCGCAACTCACACTAGGAAGCATGGTTTAAAAAACTAGTGAATTGAGTAAAGAATGGAACAATTTGCTCCTGAATCATCTAAGTCTGATTCCGATTTTTGCCATTTTGAATCAAATTACACATGCCAAGATTCCCTTGAATAAGAGGATATTTAAAAAAAAAAAAAATCAGGATTTTCATATCAAATGGTCGATTCTAGGGTTTTTGAGATCGATTCTAAACTGATATGACTTGGAATCAATAGAGACTAATTCTTGTTTTCTAAAACCCAAGAGGGAGGGAGGGAGGGAGGGAGGGGAAGGTTCCTTGGCTGATCCTGACCCAAGCTAAATGATCGATTTTGTTTAACTCAAGCTGGTCTAAGTTGATTCGGAAGAAAATTGACCAACACTGATCCCAAACCTGATTCTGGGTTTTAAAACCCACACAAGCCACAAGTCAAAGTATAAAAAGAGTAAAACAGTACCATGGTACCTAGGATAGCCTAATAGTTACAGCTTCGGTCCGCCTAGGGAAAGAAGTTGTGGAACAGAACCCTGTTGAACGCCCTCAATAAGCTGGAAAAAAAAAAAAAAAAAAATACCAGCCTACCCCAAGTACAAAAGAAAAAGGAAAGGAAAGGAAAGGAAAGGGAAGGGAAGGGAAGGGAAGGGAAGATAGACAATATAAGAATTTAAGCCTCCAAATCTGCCTAATTTCTGCCAGAAAAATGAACAAATTTAAAAATCTGCCTGAATGATTTCATTTTGGACCAGGGATGTGGTACGGACGTTCTTCCTTTTGGGTAAAGGAGGTTGCATAATGCTACTGGTAGGCCATCTATACCTTAAGAAAGAAAAAGCAATGCTTGAGAAGTCCATAGCTGGCAGCTGCCATGTGATCGGCACTCAATTTTCTTTCCTCAAAAGTTGGGTCCATCAACCATTATCCATCTATTAAATTTTAATCAAATGGATTCATTAGATAAAAAAAATATAATATATAAATAATAATAATAATAAGGGACAATTTTATATTTTCATTTGTCCAAGAGTGGAGGTGGACCACCAGCTTTTACTCTGTCTCTCATCTAGACATGAAATGGCTTAATTGCCCAGAGGAAGAGACAAAGAGCATGAGATGCTAGCGCACCCTTTGTTCTCAGACAAAAAATTGTCATCTTAATATTTTTAGGAATATTTTTTATATAATAATAAGGGAGAGGTTCCTTAGACAAGTAGGTACTACAGTCTAAACCCTTTTACATTTTTTTCTTAAATTATTAAAAATATTTAAAAATTTTTCTTTTTGAATCAATAAAATAATTCCCTAAATCCGTACAACTACAGAATTTTTATTTTACCCTTGGTCAGTACTACTATTTTTTTTTTTTTTATAAATCCATACCATTATTTCAAGTATTAGTATTGTATCAATCATACTGGTGATTACCCACATCATTTTAAGGGTAAAATAATATAGAAATATATATTTTTTTTCAAAAAATAAGAGTAAAAATAATTGATACATATCGATTCAATCTGGTTCAATATCGTATTGATATCATCAGAGATAATACCGAAAACTAAATCCATGATCCGTACTGAACCACTTATATCGAATCGTCCTAATACCAATATCAACCTCAGTCAGTTCCAATATAAATTGCACAATTCAGGCAATCTGATACCAATACTAATACCGATCCTTGAGACCATGATCCAGATAGGACAGAGATCTATCTTCATTTAGGAGATGTAGGTAGATAGGCATGCATATTTTCCCCCAACAAAAGAGTAACTGTTCCGCGCACGGGTTCAACAGCAGGTAGATACGGGAGTGAGTTAGGTGAAGTGATTCTGTTCATCTGTTGGCGTGATGTGATGATACTCTCAGTGGGACCCAAAGCTATTAACTAGGTTTTGATAACCCTTGGAGTTTTGACCTACTTTTTTTGGCTTTGCTATGACAGGATATATCAAATTGCATATATTTCTAACATTCAAGTCCGCAAGAAATTAATCTCAACCTAACTTTCAACTAATTTCTCTCTTTCTCACGCACACACACACGAATCTGACTCTCTCTTAAGCAGTGATTACCCAGATTAGTCTATGATTATTTGGGCAATCGATATGTGTTCAAGCAGTAATCCAATGACTGTGCTTCTAAAGATCAAAATAATGACACCTCATCGAGAGTCGTTGGATCACCGGTTAAACATATATCGATTACTCACATAATTATGGGCAAGACTTAGCAATCATCACTCATGAGAGGATCCCGATCCCATACACACATTACATTCACACTCTCACCATTATCGGCCCAAGTTTATTTACTAAAGTTGATAGATTTTTGTTTGATCATGTGAGGAGTTGGGTAGGGAGATAAGAGCCCAATAAAGATTTTTTTTTTAATATATTTAATTTAATGGGGAAAGAACCCTACTCAACAATTTGGTGTTTTTCCACCCAGCGATATAGGGTATTCTTTACTTCTCCTTGGTAAACTTGTGAAGAAATTCCATGGTATTCATTTCTAAGCCGATGTAGAGAAAATCCCAAGAAAAATTTTTGGATTGTCTGGACAGGTAAAAGTCCCTTGATCAAACGGAAAATACTGATTTTACATGAGTTACTTTTGTAGCTCATAACTTTTGACATAGGTGGAATTACGGAAGTCATAACCCCAATATCAAAATGACAACCAATACTCTACGACCCTAAACCTTATTGGACCATTAATTTTGAGATCAGTTTCGCATGTTTAAGGGATGTTTTGGGCTTTCGAAGTTTTAGGCACATATTGTTATTTCCTAAATTTGTTTTCCTTCTTTGTTAAATGGCCTAGCTATATAAAATTCGTTTAGGGAATTCATTAGGGTTAACTGGAAATTTTTTAATAAACTCATTTATTGCTCTTCTTCCTCGTTTGAATTAGGGTTTTCTTAACTTTGTGGATTCGAAGATTTGTTAATGTCAAAATAAAATCTAGCACCCAAACTTTCAACTGTGTCACACCCAGAGGCCATCACTTCTAACAAATAATGAAAATGTTTTATTAACATATGACATTTACATCCATAACCTAGTAAAATCAATAACAAAAAATGAAAAAAAAGAAGGAGAAATAAATAAATAAATAACATGAATCTGACTATTTCACTTGCATAATCTATGATCTAACAATTTTGTACCTTAAGTAGTATATGCTAAAAACAAGAAAATCCTCTAATTCATTTATTAAAGGGAAAATCTTGTTGTAATCAAGGTTGGTGGGAAAAAAAATTCATAGCTTTCATTTTTGGCCCTTCTAATATAAAACATTTTTTTTTAACAAGTGTAAATCCTATTACATGCATCCCATTTGTGTCTATGCACACCTACGTCATTTCGACCGCTATACACTATTCCATAATCCTAAATGTTCAAATGTCAAATTTATTACTTGGCAAACTTGGCTGAAATGTTACATGCAAGTAGGGAACTTTTGAGTCTACTTATCTATAAAATTTGGGCCACATCCTGTATACAGGCCACATGGCAAATATTTTGGCAGCTTGGTAAGCTTATCAGGTCGGTCATTCAAGAATTTCTATCCTATTTTTTATTTATTTCATTATTTATACTTAAAAAGGAAGAGAAAGAGGGGGAGGAGGGATTTATTAATTTTATTATATTTATTTTCCTTGATCATATTGTATATGTATATAGAAGCGAGAGAAAATTTAACTAATCTCTATTATTTTAAGGACCCGTGCAATACCGTTTAAAAAAATATTTTCCCTTATTTATTTATGAGGATGAATCTATACACTACACCAAGTTAATGAATATACGACAGAAAATACTTCACAATTTATAAATAGGAAACCTACATTATCAAAGAGATGGGAGAGAGTTTTGAAAGAGAAAAAAAAAGCGAGCAAACGTATATTACTGACAATTTATTCATTTTTATTTTATTTATATTTTAAATGATCTGAATGACACTTTTGTAGATATATTTAGAACATGTATCCTGACATTATTTTAACCTCTTAACTCTCTTTGACAAATTGTTTGCAACCTACGGTATATATGTAATTTGATATTTGGTCACTCCCATTCCAATGACTATAACCTTCCACATGACAAAAGTGGGGAAGTGTTACCTCCACTTGTCACCACCTATGGCGACAATTTCATCTTTTGCTTCAAAAACCTCACCAACCTCAAACCCTTATCTCTTTATGAATCTGCTATTACCCCTACCACCGTCCCACCCGTCCTGACCTGTGATGGCTGCCTTAATCCTGGAGAAGAGTGAAGCCTCTGTTTTGGGGTGAGGGGTTGGGGTTGGGGTTGCGGTTGGGGATGGAGTTTTCTATGGGGGGGGGGGGGGTTATACAGATAAGAAAAATGTGTAATAAATGTGAAGGTTTTTATAAGGAGATATATGTTGGATCTTTCACAGTATATATATCAAGTATCCAGATGAGTGGGGTTGGGGTTTTGGAGAGAGGGGACATACAAAGAAGAAAAAGGAGTAACAAGTGTGAAGGGGTTTATAATGAGATATATGTTGGATCTACACAATATATATATATATATATATATATACCCAGATGAATGTACGTGAAGAGGATCCCGTACAACATGAGGTTGGGAAACAAGTTTAAAATTCCTAGGAGCTATTGCCTACATCACATTGGTAGAATTTTTTCTCTTGAAATAATTAGGACCAAATTTCCCGTCACCAACTGATGGTGATAAAAACAAAAGATCATTAACACCCTAGGATGGTGGGTGAACCCTCTTTAGGAATGGAGAAAATAATTATGTGAACTAGGGGTAAAGAGAGAGAGTTTCTGACTCCTTTTTTTCTTTCCCTCTTTAAAAGTATCTAATTAATCTCTTATTTAAAGTTTAAAAAAGAAAAGAAAGAGAGGAACATTAGAAAAACAGAAACACAGTAGAAAGGAAAGCTTCAGAACTGCAACCCTAATACTCAATCACCAATCCAAACCCATCAAGCTAAGTAAGCATTAGGTGCCAACCTAGGAGTCACCATAGCTGCCAATGGCACAGCCTTCTGCAAAGCCAACCCAAATGCTTCATCCATGTTCAGGTCAGTCCCAGCTGGAATGTTCCATTCAAAAGAATGAACAAGTGTTCCCAATATATACTCCACCAAAACAATTCCCATTCTAGTTCCTGCACAGATCCTTCTACCAGCTCCAAATGGAATCAATTCAAAATCATTCCCACGAGGATCAATCTTAGCATTCCTTCCACTCAAGAACCTCTCTGGTGTAAACTCAATTGGGTTCTCCCACACATTTGGGTCTCTCCCAATTCCCCATATGTTAATACTCAGCCTTGTGTTCTTAGGAATGTAGTAGCCATTCACTTCACAAGCTTCAGTGGCGACTCGAGGGAGGTTCAATGGTGTTGATGGGTGTTTCCTGAAGGTCTCTTTGCAGATGGCTTGGAGATATGGAAGCTTTGGGATGTCGGATTCTTCGAGACGGCGGTTCCGGCCGATCACTTCATCCATTTCTGCATGGGCTTTTCGGAAGATTGATGGGTTCTTCATCATCTCTGCTAGTGCCCACTCAATTATGCTTGAAGATGTATCTGTTCCAGCTGAGAAGAGGTTCTGTAGCAGTAGAAGAAATCAAGAAATATTTTAGAACTCGGTGAATCTAACTCAGGACTGAGCCGATTTGGTGAATCCACTTGATTTTTAAAAAAGTCTTTTATCATGTCCCCACATTGCAAAGTGTACTATTTTTCTTAATCTTTTAATCATACAAGAATATGCCTTGTATATAATAATGGGGGCAGTTTCCCTTCACCCAAGGCAAAGAATCTAGGAATTTCTACACCACTAGGTATGGGTGCCTTGGGTGGGGGTATTATCGACTTTTTACAGTAAAGGAGTAAGATTAACTCTAGATCTCCTATATTAAATACTAAATCAATCCCCATTTTTTAATCAATGGTGTTTTGTTTTCTTTATTTTTGGTATAGAAAAGATATATCATATAATAAAAAAAAATTATGTCGGAAAGTGTGCTTCAGTGTCTATCTCTCCTTTCACGTGAAAAAGCATATCTACCCCTTGTTTGGAAGAAAGAAAGATAAGAAAGAGAGATAAACACATGAAGTGCTACGCTGCTGCATAAGCACATATTTAAGATCACTATTAAGTGCCCACCTTGACTAATCCTTGGTGAGACTAAGGCAGCAACTTATCGCCATGGTCTTCACTTAAATTACAGATGCATAGATGAGAATCAAACCTGAGACCATACGTCTATCCATACAATCTTCAATTCACCTTCACCATCTGAGTAACCCACATATGGGTTTATGAGCATGCCACTCTTTACCAAAAAAACACAAAAAAATATGCCACTCATCCCTACCCCATTGACATTTAACAAGTGAAGTTTGCTCAAGGAAAACTGACCTTGATGTTGATGGATCATAATTAATTAAGTCTTCATTACAAAAAAAAAAAATTATGATATGATAAAATTAAGATTATTCAAACATTTTGACCATTAGGTAGAAGGATAATGCCCCCCCCGCCCCCCGCCCACCCCCACCCCCACCCCCACCACCACCACCAAAATGCTTACCTCCACATACTTTCATTGCTTTTGAGCCGTGAAAATATTTTTATATCTTGTACCACCTATTTATGGTGTTGTCGGTGCATAGATGCATCCCCATTTAATTAATTTATGACTTTCTCACATTAGGTAATGAATTCTAAGTAACATTTGTGATTTCTGTGAATAGCAAAAATTACTTAATAGAAGATGCAGGTTCATTATTACTCTCTTACTCGAAGAGAGATAAAGAGAGATAATATTGAATTTGGATCATCTTATCATGTGATGATCTCTTCACATGGCAATCCATCCATGAGATGTGAGATCACGACTCAATGGTGCATTAAATTTTAAAACATTAGTTTAAAAGATGAATTAGAAGGATTAAAAAATGACATACCAAGAGAAGGGCCTTGATGTTGACATCGGAGAGTCTCTCTCCTTCTGAGTTTTCCCGATTCGCGAAGATCACATCGAGAAAATCGGGCTTTCCTTTCCGCTCATGAGCAGATGCTTGGTGCTCCTTAATCATCCTTGCAATGAGATGATCCCATTTCTTGTGCAGCCTCTTCATCCCTCCTTCAATTCCTTGCAAGTCCATCCAAGCAATTGATGGAATAAAATCACCTATATTGAACAGCCCAGCCGTGGTCATGAGCTCCACCACCATTTCCTTGAACTCGTTCGACTCATCTCCCTTTGTGGCAAAAACTCGGCGACTCAGTATGATCTGCCCAATCATATTAGCCATTGCATAAGTCAACATATCGGGTATTACAACGGTATCACCACGGCGAGTCGACTCGCACATGGCCCGTATCATGTGACCAAGCTCGGCGGCACGCACGATGGACCACTCTTCCAGTGCTTTGCCGCCGAGCATGTGGAGGTTGCTCAGCTTACGAAGCAACTTCCACCGAGGCCCATAGTCGGCAAACACCATATCCTGAGCGTCATAGGCCAAGTGGGTGGCTCCGGCGTTGGGCGGGCGGTTGGAGAAGTTGAGATCAAGTGTCTTGAGGAAGGCACGAGCAGCATCCGGCGTTGACGCTACGACCATGCCACATGTGCCCATCTTGAGGTACATGACGGGGCCATACTTCTTGGCTAAGTCAAATAAAGCTACGTGAGGCATCTTGCCGAGCAGCGGCAGAGCACCGATGACCGGCCAGCCTTTTGGGCCTGGAGGGAGGCGGCGGGGCTTGAAGATGATGCGGCGGATAAAGTAGCGGGTGATGAAGAAAAGGATCGTAGCTGCGAAGAGCTCACGGAGTAGAACCATGTCAAGCACCATTGTCGCAGAGCTAGCTAGGCTTGTAGGATAAGTGTGAGGTCACTAGTCCACTATGGTGTGAGGAATGAGGGAAAGGACTTTATAGGAGTTTTGATTTCTGAGGAAGGTAGAGCTAGCTTGTCGTTGGTCACGTGGGAGAATACTCAACTACCACTCTTACTCGCATGGGGGTAGGAGCACCAGGAAGACACAATGTGACCGGCAATTATTTGTATCTTCGAGACATTTGGATTATATTATAAATTGTGGGACATGGAATTCTTCTTGACGTGACATTGATTATTAGGAAAATTACATAATTATACCCATTTAATTTTCGCTTTTAACAAAATTATCTCGGACATGGGTATTACAAATCTTCCGCTAAATACTTTTTTTTTTTTTTGAGATTTTTACAAATCCATTTGTCTACATCCCCTGATTCTCCTCTCTGTGCGAAAATCGTCTGCAACAGTTACATTGGTATAGTGAGTATTGGATGATTGAAAATTCCTTTGGATGCGTTTTCAGATGTTTTCAGTCATTCAATGTTCACCGCATCTCACAACTCGTTGTAGAGGATGTTGATTCCCTCTCTTATCTTTGCCTCCACCGTAGCGAAAATGGGTTACAAGCATGGTTCTAAAAAAGTGAAACGGAACGATCCATATCGGCCAGATTGGAATGATATCGGCTTTGCCTGATTCTCGATCTTGATCTTTTTGATTCCATTCAATATGTATGGTTCAAGTTAAAATCTTAATAAAAACTGAATTTTTTTTTTTTTAAATTAAAGGTAAATATATCCGATATGATCAATCTAGACTGTTTCAAAATGGTATTAAAACAATACCGGCCTTAACCGATTTCATGAGCATTCCTAAAGTTTTAGAACCTTGGTTACAAGTTGTTGGTGATTGACTGAGAAAGTTGGCTGAGGAATTGCACGTGCCTTGTTGGTAATTGACTGAGAAAGTGACGATAGCTTGGGGTCACTGCTGGCGGGGGACCAGCTAGAGTGGTGACAGGCTGGGGTGGTAATTGACTGAGAATACAAGTGATGGACCGGGGTTACAAGTGATTGGTTGGGGTGCTACTGGACTGGGGCTATTGGTGATGGGCTAGTGAGGTGGTGATGTGATAAGGTGGTTTATGAAGAAACAAGGGAAGAGTTGGAGGAACTAATGGGGGATTGGGAGGAGAGAAAGGCAAAAGGGTGAGGGAGTTGCAAGGATGGATGATTTGGGGAGAGGGTGGAAGTTTTGGTGAGCGGATTGTTTGGGCTGCACAGGGTCTTCCCCAAGTTTCAGACTACATAATGGAGCTAGGGAGAGGGATTTATGGCTTGGGTTTAAGTTGTCTTGAGGGATTTAGTATCTCTCTCCCTCTCTCTCTCTCTCTCTCATCATGAGGGCTCTCGCATATGAATTGTGAGGCACTCTTTTTGCTTTTATTGGTTTAGCATGACAGATGCGCCAGTACATGCAAAATGTATAGATCCTTCTAATATTGAAAAGAAACTTTTTGCATAGATCCTTCTAATCTTGAAAAGAAACCTCTTAGGTGACATGGTATGGGGCCATGGAGCCTAGTCGACCTACCATTTGCTTCATTTTATAGGATGAGGAACAACAAATGGTTGGGAGTAATCCACAGGAAAATTTTAATTCACAACTATCAGCTGCCTTTAAAGACACTGAATCATCTCAACTAAGCATAATGTGATAAATGAAGCTCTTTTCCAAAAAAAAGGTATGTCATTCTCTTGATTTTATTTATTTTAAATTTTAGAATGGTGACCCTTGTAATGGTAAGGAAGTTCATCTTTATTGCTTGAAAAAAAAATTGCATCCCTAAATCTAATGGTGGCATAGGACTTCGTGACTCGGAGACCCACAAATAAGGCTCTCCTCCTTAAGTTAGGTTGGAGACTTCTCACGGTTGAGTTCTGCCTCTGGGGTGCATACCCTAAGAGCTAAGTATTTCAATGGTAAGAATTTCGGCTAAGACCGATCCTAATACTTGGTCGATCTAGGATTGGGTATCATATCGGTATCAAGGGTAAAATCATTAAAAAAAAAAAACATAATTTTTTATGAAAAATAGGGGTAATATTGACAGAAATGGACCAATGCAACCAATCCTGAATCAGTATTGTATCAGTATTAGTTGAGATCAATACCGATACCGATACCAAGAACTAAATCCCAAGTTAGAATAGCATTTCACTTGTTTTACCTACTTTAAGAAATTGGTGATTCATAAAGTTGGGAATGGAATGAATATTTTTGTTCTGAATTGATCCATGGATAACTTCTTTACCTGATTGTTCTATCCCCGATTTTTTTATTCAGTGTGACCCTCTCTTGAAGGTTAAGAAGGACTTCATCATTAAAATACATGAAATGTTAGCCTTTGATGTAGTTATATATTTCTCCTTTGATTGTTAATAATATTTTGTATATCTCCCCATCTTTGGAAGAAGATCATTGGTGGTGCTCTGTCTAATCTTGACAAGTGAACCACCAAAGTTGTTGTTAAATTTCTTCCATTGCAGAGTTGGAGTAACTTAGCTAGTATCTTAAACAGATCTTCCAAGTCTTCTCCATTCTCATCATGGTGGCGTGTTTTTTGGAAACTCAAAATTCATCTAAAATTGAAGATTTTTTTTAGAGACTTTTACCTAATGGGTTGCTTGTCAGAGACATCTTGGGAAAATGGATTATTATGGATGTCTCCAATTGCATTTGCCACTCTAATGTGGAAACTCTTTGGCATGTTTTCTTATTTTACAACTTTGTTAAACACATCTTGGGCAGCTGGACCCTGGGATTAAGGACAAAATCCCTTTCTAGTTCGTCTATTTCATCTCTTTAATTCCTCCCTCCTTATGCCTCATGATAGGCATTGTATTGATTCTTTAGTGTTTTTATTATAAATACATATTTTATTTGGACTTACAGAAATCTAATTGTTCTTAAAGCTAAACTCAACCACCTTACAATTATGAATATTAATCATTGGGTTTGTATTTTATTTTCACACATTTTTACTAATGATCAACTGTCTTTGATTTTGAGCCTCGACGAATGCTCTGAGAATATCAAGTGCCTCCCCTCTTTCGCTATGGAGTCTTTTGTTCTGATCTTTGCAACGGCTATTAATACTATAGGGGAAAAAAAAGATTTAAGTGGGCTACTAGTATACTCTTTAAGGGGAACCTAATGCTAATCTCAACTAATTTCTTAATGACCAGAGAAAGCATTGAAGCAATCTTTTGTAGTGTTCTCCAAGGACTGAAGATAGCGAAGGACCATGGTTGGGACATTTTGAAAATTTGGTGTGACCCAATGGAAATGCAAAATCTTTTGATGGATCCGAAACCAACTAGTTGGTCTTGGGACGATCTTTCGTTATTTTTAAAAGTTCTCACCTGATCAAATTGGTCAACTTTTGTTTTATATCTCCACAAGCTCCACAGGAGTTGAAGTTTTGCTCTAGGATGCTGGCATCTATAGTGATGCGTAAAATAAATGGAAGTCTGGTGAAAGGTTTAACTATAAACATTTCTAATTTTCTAAATAAATGATTTTTTTTTTTTTTGGTAGTAGGAAATAAAAATATTGTTTAATGGTTCAACGTAATTCTCTTAACTTGTACCCATGTATCATTGTTGCCTTTGAATGCATCATGTGGTAATCCAATTAAGCAAAATTTTTTAATTTGCCATTTAATTTTATTTTTTATCATTTTTTTCTTTGCATGGAAAAGTATGCACAAATCAGAAATTAGTCTACAACCTCGATCTCCACAGAGTGAGGATAAGATTGTATACATTATGAGCCCATAGTGATGGGAGCCTAGTAAGCAGCAAACAGTGGTAGATAGCATGTGAGGGGTGAGTCCCTAAATTTTCTTAAAACCTGAAAGGAGTTTTTGTGGAGATTGCTACAGGTTGTCAAAGGTTCTGAACTCAACCCTTTTCGTTCAATTTCATTAAGCAAGCTTATCTGTCATATGGTACAGAGATTATTGGTAGGAGTTAGGAGTTGGGAGTTGGGAGTTGGGAGTTGGGAGTTGGGAGTCCCCACCTACCATGAACACGAACACGATTGGTGGGGCCAGTTGAACTGGCCCAGGCCACTTTGGTTCCGGTTGAAATGGCCAAAACCAGAATCTACCACATGATAATTGAGCAGAACCGGTTATCATAACCAATTTTTGGTTTCTTCAGTCCAGTTAGAAAGACAAACACATATATAATTGCAGAACAAGAATTGTATTATGCTACTGTTGATGCAAATACAAGGGCCACATGAACTAGGTAAATAAGAGGCTATAAAAAGGCTATATTACTTTCAATCCTTACAAAAGATTCCGAATAATGCTGAACAGATACGAGAGAGAGAGTTCCCGGTGCAAGGGTACTACAGGAGACATGATAGGCATCCAACTGAGACCAACCGATTAATAACTCCGACAGATTTAAAGTCAGCTTAGGGCCTGTTTAATAAGCCCAACACATTTAGAGACTAATTATAACCTGTTTAGAGCCCACTATAGCCCATTTAGAGATAATTGTATCATTAACCCGTTTAGCTTTATTATTGGTAGCTCGTTAATAGATTGGGATCCTGATTATTAATAGCCCGATTAAAGACCGATACTTGACCAACAGTTTATAAATTGGTCCTAGCATAAGAGGACCGATTTTACTTAGAAGGGCCCGTCACAGTTCAAGATCCTAAATTGAAAGGGAACCCGAATAAACCCGATCAAAACTGACCCACCTGACCAGTTGACACACCCTATATAGGGGCAGCTATTTATGACAGTAAATGTGCGCTAATCCTTTACTCACTGAAGAAAACTTCCTCCTTCGTTTTTTTTTGGGAAATTTTCTTATATCACCCTTAAAAATCCCCATAACTTAGAATGAACCCCAAAAATAAAAATAATATCCATCACACAAATTAGAGTGACCCCCAAAAATAAAAATAATATCCATCACATCATAATTTGTAACACAGTTACTTGAAAAGATAAAATGACTTTTTACCTTTCTACTTCACCTTTAAAAAGAACTCATTTTTCTTCCATTCGAAACCTTTGCATACTCCCACCACCAGTTTGGCCGCGATCCTAGCAAGGATGATCGGATTTCAAGGTGGAGTCAAGCATTGGAATTTGAATAATTGGATTTCTTGGCCGACGATGGTAATGATGCGGCGGCGGAGTTGGAGGTGGTGAGAGGACTCTGGTGGTAATGGTGCAACATAGACTCGGATAGCTGACCTAACCCCTCTATCGCCTCCATGGCTTCACCGACCAGAACTGTCGAGCAACACAGAGATCGAAAAACCAGAAAATGAATTAACACGTTATAGGATTCAGATTTCTGAATTCACCGAGATTGAACCACTAAAACAAAGGCTCAAAATCAAATCGAAAAACCAGAAAACGAATTAACATGGTATAAGACCCGAGATCAGATTCTGCTCGCCGTGGTGAACGAGGTAGAGATACAAATTCAGATCCATCATATTGTTTTGAACTTCGTACTCCCCATCAGCCATTACCAAATCAAACCCAAAAAATCCAAATACCCAAATCTTCCCTTCTTTGTTCCTTCTCTCTAATTTTCCAAAACCCATAAACTCGATCCCTCTTACTACATCAAAGCAGATGATCGACATCTGGCTTTCCTCGTCAAGCCAAGCAAACACCAATTCAACGATTTTGATGATATTAAAACGACCAGAAACCACCGCTGGATTCAATTTCAAAAGCTTAGAACATGAAATTTGATTTCTGGGATTACTTTTTGCTAGATTCACCTTGGTGTTGCAATAGAGTACCTGAAATTTCAGGTTAAATCGAGACTTATCAAGTGAAATATCTCAATCCAAGGTTTTCTGGTTCCACTGCCCTAGGGGTTAGGTCGAAAGTTATGACTTGATGTTTTTTACCCCCTTAATTTCCCCCTCCTTTCTTTCTTCTCTGATAAATTAACAGATGTAATCGATTTCGTTTCTTCAATATTCTTCTTCGAGCTCTCTTATTATTCCCCTTTTTCCCCTTGATTTTTTATTCTTCTTCTGTTGCAGCCTGCTGCTTTTCATTTCTTTTCTTTACTTTTCCCCCTTTGTTACCTCCTATGTATTCTCCATGCAGTTTTAACACTTGAGTGTTGATGATTCATGCACAGATGATATATTTGAAACTGCATATGACAAAATTGTGATTTTTACAATTTAAGTAGCAATTCTTTACCGGTGTATATAGAAACGATTGAATAGACGACAGCAGAGGTGGAGAGAACGAAGAAGATGAGAAGGACGACGAGATAAGCCGCCTTGAAGAGCCAATAAGCAACCCATTCCGATGAGATTCAATTGCTAAGGCGTTGGAAGGTGGGCATATTTGAACGAGTGAACGATGAGTTTGCACATGATGAACTCAGAGATTTGGATGTGAGCTAGGGAAGATGAAAGTGAGTGATAAGAACATTATGGTACCTTCACATACCCATATTGACCATTTAAACAATAAAGACTAATGACATCATCACTTAACAATCTAATTCTAAGTGAACGAATTTTTTAAAAATAATTTTATGAAAGGGAGAGATATTAGACATTATTTTCATTTTTTAAGGTCACTCCAAGTTATGTGGATTTTTAAGGGTGGTAACAGAAAATCTCTTCCTTTTTTTTTTTTTTTTTTTTTTTTTGGTAAAACGACCAAGTTATGTGGATTTTTAAGGGTGGTAACAGAAAATCTCTTCCTTTTTTTTTTTGGTAAAACGACCCATCGTTTCTTTTACTATTACTGCTATCAGCATGACATCCAATGATGCACAAATAATTGAAAGAAATGAGAGCAAGAACGCAACCCACTTGCATTCCCCACGCCTAGACATGTGGAGAAGATATGGGAGAGAATGAGCTTCTACATTCACCAGTCCTCTTGAAATGCAATCTCTTTTGTTGTTAAACTTACCGTCGTGGCTTCTGAACCGGTTACCAACACAAAAGGCATATACATTGTTCAGATTAGAACCTGTAATTGTTAATCGAGCAACTTGTCGTCGCAGCATGGCTTTCGGCAGCATTACCCAACATCGATTGAGGGATTCCAACCACCAACACTCACCAACAAAACCAAGTTATACATATACCTTCCGTCACATGAAAAAAATGACTTCGACAATTCTAACCATTGGATATCTAAAATACTAGCTATATAAGCTATAAAATTTCAACCTCATATGCAATCAATTTACTATCCCATCCAATGGCATACTCTCCTATGCATGTCCATGCACCATCTTGGTTGTCCCCAAAGATTTTTCAATGTTTTAGTTTATTACATCCTCGTCCTCCTTCCCTCCGTCGCTTATTTTGCGTACCCTGTATCACAAAGAAGATACATCCACAAGTGATACGACATGCCAAATTGAATGTCCTCTTTACAAAAAATTCTGCAATACTGGTTGTAAAAGCAAATTGATTACATTAATAAACAAGCTGAGACATGCTAATTATTTCCACTACTGTTCCAAACATGAGAATAAACATACACCACCTTGGGATCAAATTGACAATTAAGACAACCTGGGAGTGGCGAGAGATACAGCAAATGGGTGAGATCACGGAACCACTGGCTCCCAATATATCAGAAGAGTCCAACAGCAGGCCAATCACGATTTCTGAATGACAAAACCAGGTATTGACCGTGTTGAAACCCAAAATTCACAGCGCCAACTCCCTCCATTAAGAACCGTTAACTTTTCTGGTACAATTTTAGATTGGCTACACATCTTTTTCACTCCCGCGGACGGGCCAGCCAAAGAGAACTAAGAGCACGAAGCCGCGAGAAATAATCATGTATGGCAAGTAGTGCACGCGCTGATTGGCGGGTCGTTAGTATTCGGTGCATTTGTTGAAGGGTTTGTTGCCGTAGATTGTCAGCCTGTTTACATATCAACAAATAATTTCAAATTGTTATCCCAAAAGAAAAAAGAAGAATGAGACATTTTACTAGGGAACAAGGAGAAAGGTAGAAAGCAAACCAAAACATGGCAAAGAAGCAGGCTGACCACACAGGGGTCATTAAAATGCTTGGGCAAGGCAACCTAGGCAATATACACTTCAGATTGCATAGGTGCCTGGGCAGTTGCTGAGTTAAGCAGAATATGCAAATAAATAACAAATTATAGATACTAAAAGATAACTTTCAGCGAACATCAATCACAGTTTTCTTTTATGGATGACAAAAACATTTTTGCAACAAGAAGATGACCGAAGCAAAGGGAGGAGAACCCCTTAAAGGAACTAAACAAAGGAAAGGAATTTCTCATTACACCCATTAGCTATAATAAGAGTGCATTTCAGAATCATCAAGAAAAGATCAATTCCCTCTAAAGCAGAGACTAGCCTTGCAAGATATATGCACCTCTAAGCCCATCATCATGAAATTGAAGCCAACTGTTGACCATCTTAGAATCATTAACCATAATAAATAATGATTCATAAGCATATGTAACATCCACCATTCCAGACCAGAGTGTAACTTAATATCATATTTATCCCAACTCACAAGCATAGTTGTCAAGGCCCCTAGGCAAACCAAGGCATTCGAGGGGGTCAAAAAATAAGTACATCTAAGACCAAGGTGCCAAAAGAAACTGGCCAGAACAGCTAGGCGAACCATCAAGGGGGTCAAACCTATGGTCACAAGTAGATAAAGCATATTCTGTTAAGCATAAACTCAAGATTCAACTTCCACCCAACCTTTCCCCCCAAAAAATGATGCACACCACATAGATAACATCCATGCAAGTATATTATACTGAAGGGAAAATGAACTGTCCCGGAGTGTAGCATACGCTAGCACCTCTCTCTCTCTCTCTCTTCTCACTGAATTGACATATTTGCCCCTGTGGGAGGAGAGAGAGAGTCAGGAGACACTAGCAAATGAAAGGCTCCCAGAAACAACTCAATCCCTATAATTAATATGGATTACAGTATAAAGCATATTCTGTAAAGCTCCCCCACCCCAGAAAAAAAAAATTGCACACGCACAGAGACAAAAGTTGTTCAGCTAGATGCTAAAGGTGAGACATTTAAAACCAGCAAACCATATACTTGAAATCAAGGACTGTATTACCCCAAGGCCCCTCTTTTTTTTTAAAACACCTGACCGTCTAGGCCACACCTTGACAACAGCACCATTAACAATCCTCCCAAGTCACATTAGGCCATAAGGGGTTCATCAGAAAAGATGATCTGATATACATGACATTAATGGTAAATGATGAATCAAATCAAATGTTCAAGGATTCCAGTTGTTGCAGTATAACTGGAGGAGGATGGAACACATACCCATCTTTAAAAGCTATGCCTAAGTCCCCACTGACCATAAAGAGAAAACGTGAACAGAGATTTATTACTTTATGGATAAGAAATTATTCATGCTGTGAAGCAGATGGATGAACAAAGATATGTTCAATAGCTTCCACATGTTGCAGTATACTAAGAAAGATGATCACTATATAGGGTCCTTATCTGAAAATCAACCATAGCTGTCAAGGCACCGTGCCATCTTGGCAACTATACCATTTTTCAGTATGTGTGCCAATTTTTTTTATTTTTTTTATTTTTTTTTTTTTTCTTTTTTTTTTTTTTAATAATAATTTGTTGTCTTTTCTAGCATTTTGATCAGATATAGCAAACTATTTAGATGTACCTCCACACATTGTATCATCCATGTGTATTAAAAGAAATAAAAGTCTAAGATGAAGAGAAGGGAACATGAAGACGGTAGCTCCATCTCACAGCACCTGGCATCTCACCCTGAAACCCTCTCTTGCCCAACTCCTCCTTTAAACCTTTCTCTCCGACCTCCCTGACACCTCTCTGCATCCCATCCTCTCCCACCTCCTCCCTGAAACCTCTCTCTCTCTCTCTCTCTCTCTCTCTCTCTCATATTCCTGCAACCCTCTCTCTGTGTCTGAAACCCAGAAAATAAGAAGTAAAAAGAACAGAGGGACGTAAGTGTACCTGTCACTAGATCGTTGGACCATGGCAGAGTTGCAGAGGCGAGTAGTGCTGCCTTATATGGCACAAACTTTTTAATCAGATCAGTCTTCAAAGGGACACCCAATCATGTGTGGTTCTTTCCCCCCTGTTAAGAAAGTGCTCTGGACCCTTTGTACTGTGGGTGTACAAAGGGAGCATATGTACCATACAATGGAGCTTGTCTTGTGCGCTGTCACATACAATGGGGCTTAGTCTTTGGTGTTAGTTTTGAGTCAGTTTTAGTCTGTATTTCTTTCCTAATTAGGATAATGATTCCGTTTCCTGGTTAGAATAGGTTACAAAACTTTCGTTTTCTTTCCTATTATAATTAATTTGAATATAAATAAAGATCAAAGGGAGACTGCTAGACTACAATTCTGAGAACCCTAGCAGTCTCAGTTTCTCTTCTTCTTTCATTCTTCTTCCCCTCTGTGATTGCTCGTTAGTCCTTGATACTGTTACACCCCCATTTAATGACAGATTATAAGAAGGTAACACAGCCTGCAATTTGCACACTTGTACTCAACTCAACTCAGCTTTATCCAACTAAATGGGATCAACAATTTGCACGCTTCAATAATAGCAAATAAGAGAATGGTAGTCCATTAAAGCCATATCGTAAAGTGCTTGTCAATGGAGCCCAACGACAATGTAATGCATATTTACAATAAATAAAACTAAGACAAGATATTACCTGGCGAAGGAAGTTCTCAAGGGTGCCCAGCTTTCCCATGGCCATAGCCATTTGCCCCATATAGTTTGCCACGTTTCCAGATGACCCAGTGGGGCCAAGAGATCCACTTGCCAATGTCTCAGCTAGGGATTGCTGCAATGCTTCCATCCCTTGAGAAAGGGCATCCTCGGCCTGCTGGGATGACTCTTGCAAGTTGCAGATGCCAACCAATTGTTGCTCAGTTAAAGGCTCCAATTGATTAGCAAGAAGCTGCAATGGCACCAGTTTGGTTCATCAAGGAGAACATATGTAAGAGTAATGCTCAAAGGAAATTCAAATTTCAGACCAAGAAAGGATCATAGTATGAAAATCGCAATCACAGAAATAAGTAGTTGATGCTAAAGTTCATTTTACATAAACATGCTCTATCAGAATATACAAATGCAAACCTTTGATGTGAGCAGGATCAGGAGACTGTTAATGCAATAATGCAATGCACAAATTTTATTACAGGGGAAATGTTTCCTGAACTACATCTTAAGGCAGCCTCTTAATGGCCCATATATCTGTGAAACTGGGAATAGGAAAATCAAAGTATGCAAATCAGGCAAAAGCAAACAGGCATGATACATGTACAACAATGAGACCTTATGAGACGGAGAGAACACAAAATCCCTCTCTTTCCAATGATACACAAGGAAATGGCAAGTAGTTTCCACAAAGGATAACAGACTGGCACGATGGCAACCTATTTTTCAACCCAACTTTCAGGAAGTACTAATATGTTGTTTCTGTTCTTCTTCTTCTTCTTCTTCTTCTTCTTCTTTTTCTCATGATGCAGAAACCTATGAGCCAAAAATTTTATCTTAAAGAAAGTTTTGAGGCGAGGAGGTGCCACATAGTCAGTAAGCAAGACTAAGACACTTTCATTCATTTGTTGATGATGAAACATCCATTTCTCTTCCTTCAATTTGAAATTTTCACATGATCACTCCCCAAACCACACACACCACCCCAACCTAACCCCACACAAATACCACCTACAAAAGGCATCAAACTGGAGGGAAAAAAAAATAACACACACACAATGGAAACGTGCAGCCCCCCCAAGAGAACAGAACAAATTATTCTAATCTGATAGTCACCAGCAGCACTTGGCATTTAAAAGGAAATTAATTGCTCTCTTCCATAAAAACTGGCCCAAAATATTAAAATACTCCGCACCTTCAGTAGTTCGGATGAGCGGAAACCACCGATCCACAGAAAACACCTCTCTGCAGGTGTCTTCCACATTCCTGACAGCATGTGAAAAACATCGGCCTTTGCTGCAGTGCCCTTATGTCTGAAAATGTCATCATAGTGAGCCATTACACCATCTACAATAACACGGAGTTCATTGTCACTTGCATGGGAGTTAACAGCTGCCCTCAGCTCATTGATCTGCCTGTTTTGTTCTTCTAGCCATCGTGCATACTCTATGTCAAATGCCAAGGCCCCTGCAAGAGAATCCAATCAATGACATCTCTTTTCTAAAAAATTTAAAAAATTAAAAAAACAAAAACAAAACAAAAAATTATAAAAGCAACCCAAAGCACGAGGCTCCCACTACTACAGGGTCTGGAAAGGGCAAATGTACGCAGCCTTACCCCCTGCTTCACAGGAGACGTCTCTTTTCTAAGTGACCCAAAATAAAATAAGCAAATAACATGATCTCCGTCACAATTAAATGATATCAAAAAAATTATAGGTACCAACAAATACAAGAAATGTCCACTCATAACCAAAATAATAATTATTTGCCCACATGTAGAATGCAAGCAAGTAGCACAGTTGCCACTTCCCAGTATCTTTTTCACATAAACAGTAAGAGGTTTTTTTTTTTTTTAAAGAAAGAAAGAAAGATATAAAACTCTTCACAGACATCCTAGAAGATAAGAAGGATCTCAAGTTAATACTATAATGCATCACAAACTTGCAACTCTTCTGATTAATCCTTTCAGGGCTCCACTATTTTCAACAGGAAAATATTTCCTGGAAAATCAACCCTTTAATGTGAACTTATTTTGTATTTCTTTGCCACTTGCATTTTATCATTTTCTTCTCTTCCTTTTTTTTCCCAGGGCATTGGGTGGGTGGGTGGGTGGGGGGGACAGTATATGCATAGTTGGCACATTGTGAAATATTGCTCATCAAAGTTCAAAACGAAGGGAAGAGGGAGGATATGCACATAAAGAGAAGGGGGTGGAATGGAATATTCAGTGGGAATATGAAGTCTAGCTGTGCCTGTGATCAAGGATTAAAGTATCGGTATCGGTTTCCGTCTCGGTCAGCCAAAATTAAGATACGTATCAAAGGGTATTGTATCAGAGATACGCAGAGATACGTTAAGATACGCACATAAATGGATAGGAAACATTTTTTTATAAACTTTTGCATAAAAAATTGTTAAAAAAAGCTATTGATAACATGTATTATTCATAAACACTAAATTGAGGGTATCACACTACGAATTCAAGGTTTTTAGTTGTCCCATAAATGTAAAATCCTTGTTCTCAATCTTGATTTCCACTTTAGTTAGAGAAAAATATGGCTAGCAGCAACTTTGGAGCAAAAACCCCTAAAAAAATTGTGTTTTTTTCTGAAAAATGACCTATGTTGGCCATTATATGACCGTAGCACACTGTATCGGTACAAATCGTACTGTATCGGTATGTATCGGTTTATACATACCAAAACGTACATTTCACCTCGATTTTATTTTTTCTATAGAGTATCGATACGTATCGGTGGATCGTATTGTATCAGTGTGTATCGGTATGTATTGTAGGATACATATCGATACGAAAGGATTTTAAAAATTCCATGTATCGTATCGGCAAGGGTCAATACAGATACGTATCGGTAAGGGTTGATACAGATACGTATTGGTAAGGATCGATATAGATACGTATCGGCCTATACGGTACGATACGTACCGATACTTAAAACCATACTTGTGATACAAGAGTGTAACCATTACAGTTGAGGATCAGAGATTTGGGAATGATTCGAGTTGTCAGTAATGACAGAGGTCTTTCTTATTTATAAGAAGATTATACTAAGCTAAATAAGGAAAGTAGGGTAACACTAAGCGCTCCTATCTAAAAGACTTAGTACAGTAAATAGTAAATAATAAAACTTAATCAAAGTAAAAATAAAACTAACTGTGGTCATCTCAACACTCCCCCTCAAGTTGGTGCAAATATATCATACATGCCCAACTTGGAGACAAGAGGATGAAATGCCTTCCAGTGAACAGCCTTAGTAAACATATCAACTAACTGATTTGCAATACTAACAAAGGGAATGCAGACAGACCCTTGTTCAAGCTTCTCTTTGATGAAGTGTCTATCAATCTCAATATGCTTGGTCCAATCATGCTGAACAAGGTTGTGGGTGATAGTGATGGTTGTCTTGTTATCACACTACAGAGACATAGGACCTTTAACATTAACTTGGAGATCACTCAGTAGGCTCTTAAGCCAAACCAACTCACAAATCCCCTAGGCCATTGCGTGATATTCGGCTTCAACACTAAACCGAGATACCACGGATTGTTTATTGCTACGCCCAGTAATAAGGTTCCCTCTAAGAAAAGTACAATACCCAGAGGTAGATCGCCGATCATCAATATATCCAACCCAGTAAACATCAGTAAATGCCTCAATCTTCAAGTGCCCCTGATTAGAATACAAAATACTCTTTCCAGGAGCGGATTTCAAGTATCATAGGATACAGTACACAACATCAAGGTGAGGTGTCCTGTGATCATGAAGAAAACAGCTAACAATACCCACAGCATAAGCAATATCGGGCCTGGTGTGGGACAGGTACATCAGACAGCCAACAAATCTCTGGTAATGCTCTTTATCAACAGAGTCACCCACGCACTGCTCAGTTGATGATTGACATCCATAGGGGGATCCGCAGGCTTGCACCCAAGCATACCTATCTCACTAAGGAGATCCAAAACTTACTTCCTTTGAGAAATGAAGATACCTCTGTTAGATCTAGCCACTTCAATCCCAAGGAAATACTGAAAGGGTCTTAGGTCCTTACTTTCGAACTCTGCTGCTAGTAAGGCCTTAAGGTTGGAGATCTCCTCATCACTGTTACCAGTAATCACAATATCGTCAACATAGAAAATCAAACCAGTGACTTGGTTACCTTCCGCTTTTGTGAACAAGGTGTGATCAGCTTGACTCTGTTTATATCCAAAGCTTATCACAGTTTTCATGAACCGGCCAAACCATACCCTAGGAGACTGCTCGAGGCCGTACAATGACTTCTTCAACTTGCAGACACGTCCGGCATCGGAAGGAGTGGCAAATACAGGAGGAGCATCCATATAAATTCCCTCTTCAAGATCTCATTCTTGACATCCAATTGTTGAAGATTTCATCCCAGATTTATAGCAACAAATAGCAATGCCCTGATAGAGTTCATCTTTACAACTGGGGCAAAGATTTCCTAGTAATTAATCCTATAGGTTTGGGTAAAGCGCTTAGCCACCAAACGTGCCTTGTACCACTCAACTGTCCCATCAGCCTTATGCTTGACTGTAAACACCCACTTGCACCCAATTAATTTCTTTCCCTGAGGAAGAACAAGTTTTCAAGTACCATTTTTATGTAATTCCAACATTTCCTCAACCATTGCAGCTTTCCACTTTAGGACATTTATGGCTTTCTTCCAACCCTGTGGAATAGACACAGAAGACAACAAAGAAACAAAGGCCCTACAGGAGGGAGATAAAGATGCATAGGAAACAAAATTGGAGATGGGATGTTTGGTATAGGAACGAACTCCTTTTCTAACAGCGATAGGAAGATCGTCCACTATAGGAGCAGAAGGTATAATATCAAGTATGGGAGGCTCTGAAGAAGTAACATGTACAATATCAAGTATGGGAGAAATATTACCTGATACTGGTGGATCCAATGGAGATACTTCAGAAGGGTATGGCTAATTATCAGTGGTGTCTTGCTCCTTGGAACTCCGAGTGTAAGTGATCACATCTCTTACAGGCTGATCTGATGTCTCCCCTTGAACGGGAGGCATACCCTAAATAAGAGACGTATCAATAACAAAAAGAGGCTCTTCCTTAAGACTCTCCCCCTGAAGGTGATGTGAAATACACCTCAGACTCATGAAAAGTGACATCCATGGTAACATATAAACGGCGAGTAGGAGGGTGATAACACTTATACACTTTTTGAGAAATCGAGTAACCAAGGAAAACACACTTTAGAGCCCAACGATCAAAGCTTGGACCTTGAAGGAGAGGAATTATGGGCAAAACAGACACCCAAATACCCGAGGAGGAAGACTAGAAACAATTGTAGGATCAGGAAGAAAAGATATAGGGGGCTTATAATCAAGTACACTGGAGGGCACCCGGTTAATAAGATGGGCAACAGTAAGAACAGCATCGCCCCAAAGATATTTAGGAACACCGGTAGCAAACATTAGAGCCCGAGCAACATCAAGGAGATGATTCTTGCACGTCGGGATCTCATTTTGTTCAGGTGTCATAACATAAGATGTTTGGGAGAGAATGCTCTGAGAATCAGGGTATTTCTGAAACTCCACATTATATACTCAGTGCCATTGTCAATACGGAGGACTCGTACAGTGGCATCAAACTGGGTACGAAGCATGGCATAGAAAGATTTAAAACAAAAGAAGATATCAGACTTATTATGCAACAGATATACCCATGTCAGACGAGTACAATTATCAATATAAGTAATAAACCAACGAAAGCCATTCCTATCAATTGTCAGAGAAGGACCCCACAAAACTGAATGAATAATAAAAAAAAGGAATCAATTATTTTCAGTAGGAAAGTAAGAGGTGCGTGTATGTTTAGCAAACTCTCATACAGCACACTTAAGTTGTTCGAAACCACAATGTTTAGCTAAAGTAGAAAACATGAGACGAAAAATATGAAAAAAGTGATGTCCCAGAAGACTGTGCCATTGGTGGAGTTGAGAGAGCAAGCTGTCAGAATGAAGAGTATGCGCTACCACAAGAGGAGGCACAGCCAGTGGAGAATCCTAGTAGTAGAGCCCATCATAGACCTGACCATACCCAACCGTTGCACCCATCACCAGATTCTAAAAAACAGCGAGTAGGAAAAAAGGGAACAGAACAATTCAACTCCTTAGTTAAACGATAGATGGAAATAAGGTTAGCACATAATTTTAGGACATGCAACACAGATGGAAGAGAAATTCTAGAGGTATAGGAAACGAAACCTTTATCAGAAATGGGGGGGGCAAGGAACCGTCAGCCACACGTACCTTATCCCAACCGGAACAAGGAATAGAAGTATGGAAGACATCAGAGCTACTTGTCATGTGATCGGTAGCACCCGAATCAAGTAACCATAAGGGAGAATGAGGAAGAAACAAGGAAACTACCTGTTTGAGCAAAGTTGGACACAGGAGGAGCAAGAGAAGTGCCTGTGTCATTAGTTGCTTGAGGGCAGCCATTTCATCCGGAGAGAAAGGTGCAATAGTGGAGGCATTGGCAACAGTCTCAGCCAGATGGGCCCAGGGGCCTTGTTTTCCAGCTTTGCTATAACGCCCACCCTTGGAACGACCATGGAGCTTCCAGCATGTTTCCCTGGTATGGCGAGGGCGACCACAATAATCACACTGAACAATTTTCCGAGGGGTAGAATCAGCAGTCAGAGTAGTCAATAGTGCAAACCGAACAAGAACTGTAGAGGGTAGCATGACAGAGCAATGATGATCCTCAAACAGAACCAAGTTATATCCCTGGAGTAGAGTCAAAAAAGTCTCACGACCCAGAATCTGTACCCTAATCTGATCACATTCAAGATTAAGACCTGTCCAAAAGTCATACACCCGTTCCATGTCATGCTCCTTCTGAAGTGTACCAGTATCTGTAGAACAGGCCATAAGGACTGGGTGATAGAAATCCAACAGTTGCCATAGGCTGCATAAGATGGAATAATAAGCTGAGAGAGACAACGTACAATGAATCTCATAGACTTGAGCATAGTTCCCCCTATGAGAATAGGTTCGCCTTACTACATCCCAGAGATCCTTAGCAGAGTTAAACAGGACAAGGCTTGGGTTGATAGCAAGCTCCATAGAGTTGATTAGAAAGAACATAACAATGGCATCATTGGCTAACTAGGTGTTAGAGCCGGATGGATCAATCGGTTAAGCGTCTCCAGTGAGAAAACCAGAGAAGTTCCCACGGATAGTAACGAGGCAGGCACGAGACCACGTGAGGTAGTTCTGACCATTAAGTTTGATTGGTCCAGCATGAAGAGTGAATTGATTGCTTGAATGGTGACCATCAGAGGCCTCAGAGGAGGCAGCAACAACCTTAGCATCATCACTTAATGTAGTCATGGCTCAGAGAGAGGTACACGTGGACTTCGTAGTCAGGCGTGAAGGGGCGTTGGCAAAAGGCGTTGATGGCAGCAAGTGCAAGCAGGCACAGGTGCAGGCAACGAGCAGATGTAGGCAGCGACAAGCGCTGGTAGCGATATGCAGCAAAGAGAGCAAGCAGGAGGCAGCAACAGGGAACAGCAAGAGACGACGACGACGAGGCGTGGGCAGGCGCAGGCAGTGACTTTGTGACGAAGGAGGAAGCGGGCGCGATGAGAAGGCGTAGTGGGTTAGGGGTTAAGTTTGAATGGAACAGGGTTTAGTCTACCATACTAGATTAGGAGGCAATGGCCCCCAAGGGCGGGGAAGAAAACCAAAAAAGAAGAAAAAGATTTTTAAGGTTTTTAGCTCTGATACCAAGTTGAGAATCAGAGATTAGGTAATGATTCGACTTGTCAGTAATCTTTCTTATTTATAAAATTACAATAAATCAAATAAGGAAAGTAGGGTAACGCTGACTAAGTGCCCCTATCTACAAGACTTAAGGCTAACTAAGTCTCCCTATCTACAAGACTTACTATAGTAAATAGTAAATAATAAAACTTAATCATGGTAAAAATAAAACTAACTACGGTCATCTCAACAATTACCTATAGTGCAATCATGAAAAAGTCTAGCCTTAGGGTGTCAAAGAGTTTTATGGCATCTGACTGCTTTTGCAATCAACAGAATTTTGAAGAATGCATGTAACAATTGTGTTGTTCAAAGGAATTCATAGTAGGAAATAAGGCAGTTGCAGCCAAGGTATCAAGTATCAGTATCAGTATCAGTCAATGTATAAGGAGGGCAAATTTTAGAGATGTCTCGGAGACATTATTAGAGAGACGATACAAGACCAAGATACTCATGAAAACGCTTAACAAACGCATGAATATGCTTAAGATACACATAAAATACTATTTCGAAGATAAATACACCATAAATAAGTAGTAATTAGGTCTAACCATAGGATGTTAGGTGGTTGGACCAAATATTTGGACATGGCAGATCAATATAAGCCCAAATTTTGTGTACAAGTAAACCCCATGATACCCTGATTACTATTCATTTTGAACTCAATCAGTGTTGGCCATGTGGTGGTATAAAGCTTTGAAGATTTATTACATTTAAAAAAAGAAATAAATGGTTAACACAAGGAAAAGATGCAAATACATGAGTGATAAAATCAAAGTTTTGCTGTGAAAATTGGTGTAGCCAATCTAGAACATGCCCTTCCCATTCAAAGGTTGGATATTCCAAATAATCCTTCCATGTGGCCCATTGAGTGGTAGTGCATGGAAAATTCCAATGGTGGCACAGAGCAGTAAAATTTACCTAGCTATAAACGAGGAAAGAGGGGAGGTACAGTCGGTGGAGAAACCCTCGACAGCTATTGCCGGGTTCCAAAAATGCTTCCGTTGTTGTGCAGGTGAGTTCTTCTCTTCTTGCTCTTCTTTTCTTTCGTGGCGGTGGCAGTGGCTGCTGCTGCTCCTTCCAATGAGCCGCGACAACTACACCCCCTTAGCGCCACCACTAAAACTCACTAGAATATTCCCCTAAGAACAATCTTGGTAGCAAGTGGTGGGAGTACCACAGCTACAGCAACTCAACCAGCCTCCTCTATCCATTGGAAGAAAATCTCCGGCAAGAGGTTGCCATATTCGGAAAGTTCTTCAGGTCGTTGTAGATAAAAAAATTGGTACGTTTTGTTGAGACATTCAGCATATGCTTTTTTTTTTCTTCAAATCGTTGTGTATCGTAATGGTAGGTCCCATATACAATACATACCGGGCAAATACGCCTGATACATATCAATTAGGGGTGCTAATCGATCATTTTGTTCTGACTTCAGTCGGGATGAACCGGTCTTTGGTCTCAACTGGGCCAAACCGAAGCCAGACCGATAAGAAAATGATTGGTTTCAGGTTTATATTGGGTTGGCCCATTCGGCTTCGTTTTTTTTTCTTTCCATATATGTATGAAGAAAATAAAAAATAAATATACTATTTTTTTCTCTCAGGTTGCCGGTTTATCCAATTTGGTTCGATTTTCTACTTGCCATGACCAGTCCAATCAATTCCGTTTCTACCATTTTGTAAATCCTAGACTGAAGCCAGCCCGATAAGAGTTCAGATGGGTTCGGTCTAGGCTAAACAGGTTGGTTTCAGTCATAGTTTTCATCTCACCACCTTGGCTTCTAGGCGGGTTTTTTGGGGGTCTAGGCAACTATTGCCTTAATGCAAGGCATTAGTTGAATTTTATTCCATTTATTATGTTTCTATTGGTATCGAACCAGGTTTGGCACTTATGCACGCCAATCATCATTTAAGCAAATGGTTTAGTAAAGATATATAAAATATATATAAGCAACCCAGTGCACGAGGCTTCCACTACTGCAAGGTCTGGAAGGGGCAAATGAAGGCAGCCTTACCCCTACTTTGCAGGAGAGGTTGTTTCCAAGTTTTGAACCTATGACCAACATGTTGCGCAATAGTGCAACTTAACCATTGCGCCACAAGTTCACCCACTAAATGGTTTACTTAAGATATTATTCATAAATAAGCAGACACAACCCCCCCCCCAAACAATGAATCTAATAAAAATAGTTAAGAATTCAATCCCCAGTTCGAGAACCAAAACACTGATTTTTTTTGTTTTAAGGGCGACTTTCAACCTTTTCAAATGCTAGGTTTTCTCTCGAATCAAAAATTTTCATAAATCTTACTGTGATGGAACCCACTAAGAGACAAAAGAGCAGAAAACTAATCTTTAGCTTTGATGTCTAAAAATTTGTTTCCATTCAAGGCGACTTTAAACATCATGGCACACACCAAATAAGGTTTGACTGAAACATAATTCCATCAATACAAATCAGATTTAAGCAACCAAGGATTTGTTGGAAAGCTGGTTTTGTTCTCTAACCAAATACCGAAAAAAAAAAATCTCATATAAAAATAAAATCATTTGACTAGTCAAACTTATTATGGAACAAGAACATTTCTCTAAATCGAAAACAGTTTAATTACTTATAGGTAAGATCATATTTTCCAAGAATAATATAAACCAAATGTGAGACTCGGTATACACCAAGACAATGATCATTTCCAAGAATATGATAAATCCAATGTATGTTTTGATTGTTTCAAACTTTCAATAGCTTGCTTCTTCAATTTTGTTGTCTTCTAGTTCTATCTATGTTGATTTAAAAAAAACAACATTTGGACACCTTGGTTGCTTAGGCGTGCAACTTGTCACCTAAGTGCTTAGGCACCCCTACACCGCCTTAGGTCCCTTGACAACTATGGTTTCAGTTGAACCGGTTTGGGCTGAAATTTGACACCCCTAGTATCACTACTTGATACACTGGCTGCAGCTGAGTTTTCTGAGAAAAATGGTGCACTTTCTTTGAGAACAGGACAGCCTGACCATGGCATCCTCCATGAGGTGATAAAGATAATAAATCTCACTTTGGAAAATGTAGTTCAGAGTGCAATCGAGGAAAGTAGATTTTTTAATATCGTCTTCCTGCTTGAGGGAAACAGATGGTAATTTTTTCAGATGTTTTAACTTAGAGATCGCTATTAGGTGGAATCCCCTTTCAAGGAGGCACTTGCTGAACAACCTAATGAGGTTAGAAAGCAGTTGAAATGGAAAAACTTGGATTGGATTTCATTCGTGAAGTTACTGAATGTTTTCTGTGTGCAACTGTGTTGGTTGATGGCCTTGTTCGCTGTCTGCTGTTGCTGTTGCTGTTTTTTGTTTTGGTGGGTTGTAGGAAATGAGGTGGTCAAGTCACAACTGTCACATCGAAGATTTTTTATCGTTTTGGATGGATTGGCAGTTTCAACAAGCTTCAATAGTTTAAAACATAGTTGTCACAGTGCCTAGGAGAACCAAGCGGGTCGAGGAGGGCAAAATTTAAGGTGACACCAGCAAGTCGCTTAGGAGGCAACTATGGTTTTAAAAGGAATCTTCTCCATGGTGTTTTTACAAGGATCATTAGAGAGGATATATCTTTTTCTTTTCTCTTCTTTTTTGTCTCAAGAGTGCAATTTGCACAATTTGAACATTCTCCAACATTTTCTTAATATAATGGGGAGCATTTTCCCTCCAGTTTTGTTGGGTAGTTGCTGTCAGCTCTCAATGACCAGTTTGTTTTATCATGAGCCAATTTCCCCCATCCATTTATTAAGATGTTCACTGGCTTCTCGTAAATTCTACTAAGCCCCAACACCAACTGAACAAAAATTATTAAATAAAAAAAAGGGATGGGAAGAGTGGGGGAAATAAAGAGAGATAATCCAACATGCAAACCGGAAGTTAGATCCGATAGGTAATTAAAAAATTAATAACATTCAGCACCCGGCACCTACATCAGGTCCACAAAATCTGCATCCATTATTCCATAGATCACTCACAAAAAAGTAAAACATGCTACTGAGAACAAAGGAACTCTCCCTACTAAGTACTTTAAGAGAGTAACAAAGTAAAAATTATTTCTAACATGTAAAATCAGTGGAGACTTTCTCATAACTGAGGACCTTACTAGAAGGAGAGACGAGAGATAGAAGGAAGTGACATTACCATTTCCACTCATGGAATGAGATTGGTCTCCAGAACTTGAAATAAAAATTCCCTACGGAAAAAGAAATATGGAGGGTAAAATGCAAGGCAAATAAACTATGAGGGGTACATACGTCAGTAACATAAGTGAGAGAACAAATGGTCTTATAGATACAGACCTGCTGACGAGCTCTCTGAAGCTCCTGCTCAAGTTGAGTCAGCTTCAGTCTGCTACTCTCTAATTGTTGGACATATGCCTTAAAGAAAATGTGATAGTCAATGAAAGTGATGAATGAAAATACAATAGCATTTCATAGCTTAATCAAATGGATGGAAATAGATCCCTTGATGGGGAGACCATCAAATAGCGAGAAAATATTAAAATGAATGAAAACTAGGTACTTGAGAGCTCATATCTGTTTTAATAAGGAATTCCTGTAATGCAAAATGGAGGAGATGACACTTGAGTCTTGGGGCCTGCAAATCTGGATCCTTGAGGCCCACATAACTACTAAACCAGTGCTTTTCCTCTCTTGCTTAGATGATTCGGTCTAGTCTAAAAACAATATATAACAGAAAAAAACAAAATAATATGCTGCATAACAAATATTTTTCATAGGAACAAGGATGTCTTGGACTCTATGCCATGTTTTTTGTTTACACCTGTTGTTAAACTCTACAGTTGAGCTGCAAATGACCTGTCAATGTGAGAATTTGCAAGGGAATCCCATAGAAAAGTTGCATTGACCAAAATTTTGCAAAACAACCTTGAGCTTAGCACCTCATACACATCAAGACCCTGAACAAGCTGGCTAGATCCGTGCTCAGCTTGGCTCATTTACAACTTATCTGAATTGTTCAAGAAGTACCCTCCCCTAAATAAATTGTGAACTCATACCAAAGAACATTAGAAGGTACATCGAACTATCCTACAGAAGTAATAAACTTGCAATTTTGCATAACGTAAGCCATATGGACCTTCAGCAATCCAGGAAGTCTAAAAAGTGATCCCCACAAAGGAGAACTCCCACGAAGAAATAGCTTTAACGGTAGCATTGAGCACCCAAAATGGTAAAACATAGAAACGAAAAAAGGAATTTCTTAGGGGTGTCAATCGCTCGGGCCTAGTCGAGCCTAGCGGGCCTATGTCCTCAGACCATGACCTACCTATTAAAGGAATGAGTCGGTCTCAGTCGGTATCGTGTCGGGCTCGGTCAAGTTCCGAGCTTTAATCAGGTTTCTACTAATTGGGCTATAATCGGGCCTTAAACGGGGTACTGTACCAATAAAGCCTTAAACGGTCTTTACTTTTCTTAGATTTAAGATACTTTAATTTGTTTGGCTAAATTATCAACAATTTTGAAAAGATATTACACTTAATTACAGTCAATAATTGATAAAAATATCAATATATACCCTATTCTATCCCAAAATAATCAAAAAACCTATATAAACAGTCGGGCTCAACGTGTCGGTCTGAGTCGGGCTTGTAAACGGGCCGGGCCGGTCGGGAGACCCATCGGGCTTACCCCTTGCACCGTGTACTACCTATTTATAAACAGGCCAGGCTTAGGCCCGACACGTTTATTAATCGGGGCAGTCCAAGTCAGGCCATAAACGTGTCAAGCTCGGTTGGGCCTACCGATGCGGGCTTGGAATTGACACCCCTAGAATTTCTTATCCAGATACTTACGGATATTAATCATTTTGGCTGGCAGAGAGAATTTCATGCATAATGATACAGATGCCTAATTTTGTCTAGACAATTTAATAAAGGGGTTCAATGGATTAGATTGCACATAAGCTCATATGAGAACATTTATTTGCCATACAGACCTGTTCTAAAATAAACCTGATGGCACAAATCAATCCAGCACATTCCTCTGTAATATATATGGCTAATAACAGAACTACTTGATGGATCAAATTTGTAAGAACAACTAGATAAAAGCAAATTCCCAAAATATATTCGAGAACAGATAAGCTCTCATAGTGGTTAATTCCCAATGTCCCTATGCTAATACGCTTACTAGATAGCTATCAAGGTGACACCAAGGCGTCCAGGAGTCTTGGTCACAAAGGCAGGCATTTTGGATGCCTTGATCGCCTTGCATCTAGGCCCCCTTCCAATGCCTTGGGTCCGCCTAGGCGCCGTGACAACTATATGATGCAGATACGGCTGCCCTTACCTAGTTGGACCAGCATGACCGGCTTTGGAAGCCAAGAGCCACGAAGAACCGGTGCAGCCAGGGGTTTTGGTCCAACAAGGGTTGGAAATAAAATTAGTAGTTTACTTAGTATTTTATTTCATGCTTTTATTTTCCAAACTTGAACGTAGGAGTAGGATTTATTTCCTTGCTTTGGTTTCCTTTTTTATAGTTGTTTCCTAATTTAGGCTAGTTTCCAATTCGGTTAAGTTTCTAATTTCATGTTCCTATTTTCCTATATATTGGCTGTAATCGATTGAAGACTTAGAGTGATTTTGATTATTGAATGAATATGTTGAGTTTGTGCACTAGTGAAGTGTGTGATTCTCCTCTTTCCCCCTCTCTACTCTGATTTTCCCTTTCTTCCCTAAGGGTTCTTCACCAACTTGGTATCAGAGCCGAAGATCCACATTCCCCTTCTTCTTTTCCATCTTGCTTTTCCTCTTCCCCCTTTCTCTGTTTCGTTCTTACAGAAACTGAGAACAAAAAAGGAAGACAGAAGAAGAAGAGCAAGAAGAACAAAAGAAGAGAAAGCAGAAAATAGAAGAGAGAAAGAAAGACATACCTGATTTGTCACAACTCCATTGCTGGGTTGAAACTTCACTGCCAGTCGTGGAATCCCCATGGTTACCTCCTAGTTTTGCCTTGCACCTCAGTTCTTGGCATCGTCTCCCCTGGTTGGACAGAGCAGCTAGCAGAACCACCCTCCCTGGCTTCCATCTCCTTCGTCGGTAAAATCCATCCACGATTTCTCCTTTTTGTCCCCTTTTTTCTTTTATTATCTTTTATTCCCTGAAATACCCCCCTCCATTATCTTTAATCCTTTTCACCCCATATTTGTCCTTGTTTCCAATTAGACCCTTGCCCCACACTTGATATCCTTTGTGGTTTAATTGAATCTCAAGTAAATGCAATTCTGCCCGTCCCAACAAAAAAAAAAAGTAATTTCCTATTCTACCATATATTCTTGAGTGTTATTTTGTTAATCATCACCATAGTTGCCAATAGTGAAGTTGTTCAACAGCTGAATTCTTATAAAGGAGAAACTGATACAAAATTTGATGCTTTCACTAACATGGTCACGTCCTTAAAAACAATGGTGGAATCTATGCAAGTTTCCATGGGATCCATGCAAGTTTCTATAGATCGTTTGGTGGCAGCAAATAAAGGAAAGAGTCATTTAATCTGGGGATTCTTCCAACACCACTCCACAGGATCCGTCAGTAACACTACCACCACCACCACAACCACCACATCATACACCACCACCACCACCACCACCACCACCACCTCCACCACCATATGGGACTGGTAGACATAATGATGGAGCAGAAAGAGCAGCAAAATTGGATGTCCTTGATTTTTATGGAGACAATAATCCAGAATTGTACCTTGACTGGATTCACAGCTTAGATACATTCTTCAGATGGTATGGGTGGACTGAGGCTCGAAAGATCCTATTTGCAGAGGCCAAACTGAAAGGCACGGCTCGAGTCTGGTGGATCAAGCAACAACAACAAAACCGAACCCGAGGCATTGGTTTGGTCACTACTTGGGCTGAAATGTATGAAGTCATAAATCGGCGATTCTTACCTTCTAATTACAAGCAATGCATGCATCTCAAGTTTGCACAGTTGAAACAAGAGAATTTGACCGTTAAAGAGTATGTTGCTAGATTTTATTATTTGGCCACTCGTTCTGACTTTGAGTGGGATGAAGAAGTATTAGTGGCACAATTTCGCAATGGTTTGCACCCTCAACTTAGTGCTGCCATTGCATCTAGTCGATTGCCTACCATGGAAGGCGACGTACAAGTAGCATATCAGGTTGAGGAAAATCTGAAACGCCCATACAATCGGAGAAATTTTGCAGATACTTTTTCTCGAGGTACTAGTTCCGTTCTGCAACAGTCTCCTACCCACGAGAGGTCATCTAGCAAACCACAGGCTAGTGCTACATCTATGGCCTCTTCACGACCTAGTCGGCCGTTTTCTCCACCTCGACATGTTTCTGAAATGTCATCTTCACGGTCTCCTCGCTCATACTCACCCCCTCGGCGTGGTTCAGATAAACCTTCTGATTCTTCAAAATTTACAGTTCGGTGCTACTCATGCCATGGATTTGGACATATCAGTGCTCAATGTCCCAGCCGTTTGGTTGCTTTTATTGATAAGAATTCTCCTATACCATATATTCTCGAAGAGCAACTTGGTTCTGACATAGTTGATTTAAGAGAAGAGCGTGCAACAGGTGAAGTCAATGACTCCCAGTGACGACCAACATCCTTTTTATGTCATTCGTCATGTGTTGATCACTCAGAAGGCCACTGAAAATGAAGATTGGCGCCGCAGTAGTATTTTTCAGACTCGTGTGAAGTGCAATGACCAGTTGCTAACCTTGGTCATTGATGGAGGCAGTTACACTAATGTTGTCTCTGAAGACGCTGTTCGTAAGCTGGGATTGAACACAGAACCACATCCTAATTCTTACAAGGTCGCTTGGGTGAACAACACTAATCTCAAAATCACAGATAAGTGTTTGGTCACAAATTCTATTGGTGGATTTAAGGATACAGTCCAATGTAATGTCCTCCCTCTGAAGGAGTGCCATATCCTTCTTGGTCGACCTTGGTTGTTTGATAAGAAAGTACAGCATTGTGGCTATGCCAATACCTATGCCTTCAAGCATGCCAACAAGACTATGAAATTTCACCCTGCCAAAGATCTCCCTAAAATTAAGCTCAAAAAGATGGTGGGATCGTTTCTCATTCAGCGTATTCCTTCAGACGGTCTCCTCGGTCCTTTCCCTAACTCGACAGAGTCAAGTTCTTTTCAGAGGAGGAGAGTTGATGCAGATACGGCTGCCCTTACCTGGGTGGACCAGCATGACCGGCTTTGGAAGCCAAGAGCCACGAAGAACCGGTCCAGCCCGAGGTTTTGGTCCAACAAGGGTTGGAAATAAAATTGACTGCCCTTACCTGGTTGGACCAGCATGGACCGGCTTTGGAAGCCAAGAGCCACGAAGAACCGGTCCAGCCCGAGGTTTTGGTCCAACAAGGGTTGGAAATAAAATTAGTAATTTACTTAGTATTTTATTTCATGCTTTTATTTTCCAAACTTGAACGTAGGAGTAGGATTTATTTCCTTGCTTTGGTTTCTTTTTTTATAGTTGTTTCCTAGCTTAGGCTAGTTTCCAATTCGGTTAAGTTTCTAATTTCATGTTCCTATTTTCCTATATGTTGGCTGTAATCGATTGAAGACTTAGAGTGATTTTGATTATTGAATGAATATGTTGAGTTTATGCACTAGTGAAATGTGTGATTCTCCTCTTTCCCCCTCTCTACTCTGATTTCCCCTTTCTTCCCTAAGGGTTCTTCACCACTATGCTTACTACTTAACCCACATGTAACATTTGCAACCCATATCTCATGTTATAAACATTACAAGCAAATGAAGCTGATAGGATGGGAAGAAATAGATAGAACTTACTTTCTTCCTCAGCCGACTTTTTCTTGCAGCTTCACGATTCTGAGCTAGCCTCCGAAGTGTCTGGAAAATATAAAACAAATAATAAATCACCAAATACCATTAAATGGGTCCTAGTTAATATCCACACAAAACCTGTTCAAGCTACCTTCTGATCCCCTGCTTTCTCCTTCGACTTGTCACTTGAATCAGAAGCTAGAGCATTAGACTGACCTTCAATCTGCACTAGTATAACTTGATTTTAGTTCATTTATTAGCTGTACTGCCACCAGTACAATTTCTATACAATAAAAAAAAAAACGTAAAGACAGTATGAAAATTGGTCTAATATGCTGGAAACAAGGGATGACGTGGATATACATGGAGAAGGCAATTAGAAGACTTGCAGCTCAACATTTGGATATTGGAATAATCATGTAGATGTGGAGATGCAAAATATTGTAATTGGCATATAGAAATGTGAAAATTAGAAAATTCACCATTTGATTCTTATCATCAGTATCCACATCTGTTGAAGTATCAGTCCTCGGACTGGCATCCGCCATTGCGGACTCTCCCCAGTTCTCAAAATGACCACTAGATACAGAACCCAAATTAGGCTGTCCCTTTTGTGAATGAAACCTCTGAGGCACAGCTCTAGCAGCAAGTGGGGTTGTGTCGGAGGAAACGAGAGACTGTTTTCGAGAAAAAAGAGAAATCAGAAGAATGCAAGCACTGGATTAAACAAATAGGCAAATACTCACATGGTACTAGAACACATTCACAGAAGCTTAAAGGAAAAGAGTTAGACCTACCTTAGTAAAAGCACCAAATTGTAAAGGATCCAATGTAGTACCCTGCCCAGTTGACTTTGTTGGATTGAATGCAGGATCTTCAGAGCACAAAAATGGTTGAAAGAACAAGTCAGGAAGAAATATGCTGACAATACAAGTGATATGAAGATTAAATGCCAATCAATTTAGCACAGAAACTTCAAAAGGCAGAGAAAAAGATCTATTTTTAATTAAAAGTTTAAGGAAAAAAGGAAGGCATTTAAAATTGATGTGATTCCTCTAAAATGCGCAACTAATGGTTAGAAAAAGAATCTTAATTTTTGGACCAACTGACTTAATAAAGATTATGTAACAAAGACAATCCCTTTTGCAAAGTTCTGCTTTGTCATATGACCTGTATCAAGTGACCATGCCAGACACCCAAATTAATGTTTTCCACATAGGAAATAATTTTTGCAGAAAGTGCCATGTCAGACACTGAAACCCAAGTACATGTCCATGCAGCCTCAATTAAATACCATGAAACCATATCCCAACAAATTTATGAAGGGTTGTGCTATGCGTAACCACGTTGTTTACAATTTGTTGGAATATGAGTCCACGATAGGGCGGGTGTCCCCATCGTGGAATGAGTCCTAGTCTAAGTGAGTTAGTACGAGTTAGTTTCCTATTACGATTAGGCTTTAGAGTCCTCCTCATATTATGTCTTTAGAGTCATACTCAATGTATGTAATTGTTTCAGATTTAATATAAAGAGAGTGGCTGGCGGTAGGTTGTTAATAATCATCAAACAATCTATCGCACAAGCCTTTCTCCCCAATCCCTTTGCCACTATTCTTTCTTCTTCTTTGATTCTGGTCTCAAATCTCTACATGGTATCAGAGCCATGAAGAAGAAGAAATTAGAGTAACCTGTGTTTCATTACTGCAGCTGAAAAAAAAGGAGGGGTTTTGTATGAAAGTCATACTTGCTGGCTTTTAGTTGAGTGTCGATTTGCTTCCTGCTGCTGCTGCTATAATCAATTTTCCTAGGTTATCGACTGCTATTGCTACCCTGCTGATTGAGTTTTTGATCAATCTAAGAAGAAGCTGGGGTTTCCATTGTGTGACTATCGTAGGAAGAAGAAAAGGGCTCGCTGATTGCACTTCGGATCTGGTATGTTGGTGGTTTGTTGCTTTTCTCCAGCCCTGTTCCAGTGGTACTACGACTGCTCCAAAATCAGGTTTGAATCATGGATGCTTCTCTACCATCATAGTCTATTCAACGCAAGGAGGAAGAAGAGTGAATCGTGGCTGAAGGGTTTTGTTTGATCGAAGAAAAGGCTATTTTCAGCTCAAATTCCGCCAGAAATTTCTTCATTTCGAAGATGCTATCGCTGGTTTTGTGAGGAAGCTCTCCCTTGTCTCACTGGTGGCGTGAGAATTGAGATCTCTCTTTCCTTTTTATTTAATTTATTAATCAACTTTCCATATTCTACCCTCTCCCTACCACTTAGTTGCTTCCAACTCAACTTACGTTACTCATTTTTAAGACCTTATTTGTTTTGTTATTCTGAATTTACCCGTGCCCCTCCTTTAGCCTCTTATTTACACATTGCCATTGAATTATTTTCCCCTTCCTAGTTTACCCTTTGGCCTTAGCTTGTGCTAACAATTGGATTTCATCTAAATTACTATGCTATTCCTTTTTTATCATTGAGATATTTATAGTCCCTACGGTATCCAATTCCCTTTACTTACCTAGTGAGTCCTTGAAAATTCTGGTTTATTACCAGATTGCCACCCATCTTTGGATACTTGAGATATTAACCAAAATCTATTACTAAAACACATTTTCCTATCCCAATGCCTTTTTTACCTACCAAGTATCCTCTTGGGCATTTTGATTAATTACGGTTCTGCCATTACCCCCATGTTATTGCCTATTATGGACTTGGATAGTTCTATACGAAACCCAATTGAGGGATTGCATGAAATAATTACAGAATTGCCACTGGGCATATACATGTGCCATTTTATTGCTTTGGTGGGCCCAAAGTCACATGATTGACAGTGTTTCTTGGCATTGGTATTGGCATGCCATCAGCCATGGTAATTAGTGATTGTTTGTCACCTTGTTGCCGTGAGGGGGAGATTAGACATTAGTTTATTTTATTTAATGCTCTTGGTTAAGAGTTTATTTGGGATGCTGGTTATTGGAATTATTTGTTCACGTGAGAGGGAGGTTGGAGATTTTGCTCTGCACATTTTATCTACTTCTGCCCTGCACATTTTATCGGCTCTGCACAATTCATCAATTGGAGATTTTTGCTAGTGAATACTATTTACATTTTTTAAAGCACGATATGGTGTTTTTGAAGATTGGTTGTCCACCTTGTGCGATTGAATTGATTCTTTCCTTTCAAGATCAAGTTTTTCCCTTATATCAAAGATCATGTCTTCCCCTAAGATCAAGTTCCGCAATTATAGGAGAGAATCTGTCATCATTACCTATCTGTTGCTATGGCATTTTGGATTGCGATTGATGACATCTACAATTTCTGCGATTTTTTATTCTTCCTTTTGGAGATTTGAGTCTTTCTCATACGTTGAAGATCGAGTCTCCTCCTCTTAAGATCAAGTACTACAAATGTTAATGATTATCTATCGTCCATTTTTGTTTGCTACTGATGGTTCAATACGAAATTTCTTATCTACTAATGCTACTGATGTTGATGTGTGCCTGAGTTGATCTTGTTGTTGGTTTTATGGTGGTTGATTGAAGTTCCCACTGTTCATTGGAGTCTACAAGACTAATGATGCATTTGATTTTTTATTCTCCTTAGAAGCTCTATTCAATTGATACATGTATACTCCAACTTGAGGGGGAGTGTTGGAATATGAGTCCACGATAAGGGGAGTGTCCCATCGTGGAATGAATCCTAGTCTAAGTGAGTTAGCAGGAGTTAGTTTCCTAGTTTAAGTAAGTTCCCTATTATGATTAGGCTTTAGAGTCATACTCAAAGTATGTAATTGTTTCAAATTTAATATATAGAGTGGTTGGCGGTAGGTTGTTAATAATAATCAGGCAATCTATCGCACAAGCCTTTCTCCCCAATCCCTTTGCCTTCTTCTTTGATTTTAGTTCTCAAATCTCTACGCAATTAGACTGTAACAATGGCCTTATTCTGACACATTGCAAGCTCAGAAGCAGCTGAAAGTTTGTAGACACATGGATCCCAAGGTCCCCTATTCACACGTTAAGTTTCAACCTGATCAAAGTTTGCCACATGCAAAAAGGAATTCAGGACTACCAGAGGGTGCATAGGACTATGATGGGGTGCATGAATATACATGGGAGGGTAAATGATTATTTAAGGCTGAAATTTGACCTGTGACCAAGCTTAGAAATTCCCTAGATATTCAACAGTCAGGTTTGCCACATCATTCTTCCACACGGCCGAATCAACCCATGGTTAAAATCTAATTCTAACATAGAACTACGATGGGGTGCATGAATATACACGGGAGGGTATGGCATTAGATGAAAGGGTAAATGATACTACGAGGCTGAAGTTTGACATGTGGCCAAGCTAAGCAATTCCCTGGATATCCAACAAACAGATTTGCCATATCATTCTTCCACATGTTAGACAATGGTTTCCCATTTATAAATCAGAGTTCAAACAAATTGCTGACAACCTTGACCTATGAGCATGCACACCAATAGGTCTGTTGATGCCCACACTGCTTCTGCTTACTCAAAAAAATACAGAAAATAAGGGCCAGTTTTCCTCATGACTTAGTTAGAATCTAGAGGTTGCAAGAGAACATGAGGGCTAGCGAGGAGATGAGAGAAGACAAGGAGGAGAAGAGAGAGGTGGCAGTAGAATGATGCGGAAGAAAACTGTAGGGAGAGAATCACTTAATCATTAAGGGAAATTACATCATGAACCCCTATGCTAATATAAGATAGCCAAGGGAGGTCAAAAGGTAAAAAAATAGAAACACAATACAACATAAATGTCATACATGAACTCTTAACACTCGTACCAAAAGTACCATTATGCATGAACTCTTAACACTCCTCGAGCTAGAGAATAAATGTCATCATAAATGTCATATATGAACTCTTAACACTCGTACCAAAAGTACCCATACGCATGAACTCTTAACACTCCTCCTCAAGCTGGAGAATAAATGTCACACATTCCCAACTTACACAAAAGAGCGAAATGATGAGGCATGAGCCATTTAGTGAAGGTGGATCCGCTTGATTAACCGTCCTCACAAAGGGAGTAGCCAAAGTCAATCTTCACTTTAATGAAATGCCGGTCCACCTTAATATGCTTTGTCCAGTATTGCTACACAAGATTGTGGTCTATGCTAAAAGCAGCCTTGTTATCACAATAGAGACGCATAAGTAATATTTGGACGAGTCAAAGAGGGAGAGAGAGAGAGATCAGCTTCCCCACTAGTCTCTATTATTTCCCTATATAAATAAGAGATGGGCCACAATTTTCTCTTAGCTTGTTATTTTGCTCGATAGGAGAATTTACTGGTTTACAATCCATCATCATGTTTCTTTCAACAAGTCCAACATGAACTTCCTTTGACAAATGTTTATTCCCTTTCGTGACCAAGACACTTCAATCCCCAAGATGTATATTTCAAGTCACCAAGGTCCTCAGTCTCAAACTCTTGAGCAAGGTAAGACTTTAGTTTGTTTATCTCAACCTTGTCATCTCCTATCACCACAATATCATCCACAAAAACAATTAAGGTTGTGATAGTACCATTACCTTGCCTAAAAAACAATGTATGGTTAGCTCAACTCTTCCATTCTTTAGAATAGTCTACCTACACCTCTCAAACCAAGCTTTCATATATGGCTTTCTTGAGAAGACACTTTCCCTTCAACTGAGGGAGATTTGAAGCCTAGTGGAGTGTGCATACATACTTCCACTTCCAAGTCGCCATAGAGGAAAGCATTCTTTACATCCAGTTGATACACTGGCCAATCCTTATTGGCTGCCAATGATTAGAGCACTCTTATTGAATTGTGTTTAGCCACAAAGGCAAATGTCTCCTGATAGTCAATCTCATACACCTGACTATATCCTTCGGCCCCTAACCTGGCCTTATACCTCTCAATAGTGCCATCAGATCAGAACTTAATTAAGTAGACCCATTGACATCCAACAGATACTCTCCCCTTAGGAAGATCAATTCTAAAGAGCCATCATTTCCTCACAAATGGCCTCTTTCCATTTTGAGCCAGTGATGTAGATCCCAGGAACAAGGCCCCAAAACCAGTCCAGAACATGTTGTGGGATGCATCTACTGTGGGAGGCAGCCTGGTCTAATGTGGCTTGGTTTTTTGTACTTAATTGGTTTAACCCAAGACAACTTGCGTGGAGAAGACTTGAAGAAGAATCCCTCTTGATTCGAGGGCCCCATAGCCAGCTCGTATGAAGGAGTTTAGGCTGCAAGATTTTAGCAAATCTTTGATTGATGTAGTTTCCATTTTCATATTTCCTTGTAATAGTTAGGAAGATATTATCTAGCTAGCTTCTAATTTAGTTTTTACTTTTAGAAAGTAGGAATTCTAATGTATTGGGTTTCAATCTTTATAAAAGGGAGGGATTTGATTCGAGTTGTAATTAGTTTCCAAATAGGATAATATCCAACTATAAGGGGATTCATTTCCTTTCCATGTAAGGCAAGACCCAATTTTGTAATCAATTTAAAGTTTATAAATAAAGGATGAAGGCTGATCTACAGCACATGATTAAATTATAAAAAAAAAAAAAATTGTGCTGAAAAATTATGAGATGCAGTGTTATGAGAGACAACTTGCGTGAGATGGCCATGGGTGAGATGCTCGACCCAACCTATCCCCCTTCCCCATCTATCTTCTTTTGTTTATTTTTTCATCTTTAACTTTTGTTACTAGTTTCCTACGACACCATCATATCTAGATTTCAGAACAGCAATTTCTTGAAGATTCTATCAGCTACTGGAATATCGATCCTACTGTAGGGTTGGTTCTTACCTGGAACTTACTCCTACATTAATTGGTATCAGAGCCAGAAAGGCAGCGGACAATGGTGATGATTGTGGAGTATACTACCCACTAGAGGCTGATCAAGCAAAGTTTGATTCAACTCAACCAAACTCGCGGACGTTTTTTTTTTGGGAGAGCATAGATTGCAGGAACAATGCCCCAAAACCAGTCCAGACAGGTTGTGGGATGCGACTATTGTGGGAGGCAGCATGGGCTGATGTCTTGGTTCTTGGTTCAACCCAAGGACAGCTTGCATGGAGAAGACTTGAAGAAGATTCCCTCTGATTCGTGGGCCCCATGGCCAGCTCGCATGGAGAAGTTTAGGCTCCAAGATTTTAGCAAATCTTTGATTTTTGTAGTTTCAATTTTCATATTTCCTTGTAATAATTAAGAAGATATTATCTAGCTAGTTTTTTATTTTAGTTTTTACTTTCAAAAAGTAAGAATTCTAATTTAATGGGTTTCTATCTTTGTAAAAGGGAGGTATTTGATTTCATTTGTAATTAGTTTCCAATTAGGATATATATCTAATGACAAGGGGATTCCTTTCCTTCCATGCAAGGAAGGACCCAATTTTGTAATAAATTTAAAGTTTATAAATAAAGGAAGAAGGTTAATCTACAACTCATGATTAAATGAAAAAAAAAAAAAGATTTGTGCTGAAATAATGTGAGATGCAATGTCGTGGGAGACAGCTTAGGTGAGACGCTCGACCCAACCTAACCCCCTTCCCCATCTATCTTCTTCAGTTTATTTTCTCATCTTTAATTTCTGTAACTAGTTTCCTGCGACACCATCAAATCTGGATTTCCGGACAGCAAGTTTCTTGGAGATTCTATCAGCTATTGGAGTATCGATGCTACTATAGGGTTGTTTCTTACCTGGAATTTACTCCTACATTAGTCAGACATGGCCTCAACAACATCCTTGGGAATAGGAGCAGAGAAAAGAGCAATAGATAAGGCAACATTCGCAGGAGAGAGAGCACCATAAGAAACAAATTTGGCTATAGGATTAGTAAAAGCTCCATTTCCTTTTCGAATAACAATGGGAAAATCTAACTCAAAGGGGAAAAAGTGCTACCTAATTGAGGAAGGTGGATCTCAGGATGTGGATCCAAAGAGGACTCTTGGTAGGTCTTCTTTCCCTTCTCTTTTGTAAATAAGTAACTCCTCAAGTTCCCCTTGACTGATCAAGAACATCAACAAGATCCACCTCCTTGTGTTTCCCAACATCAAGCATAAAAGGAGGAATAAGCAAAGGTGGAAGAAAAGGCGTGACATCATCAGCCTTTTCATTCCCACTATTCTCTCTTGAAGTAGGTGTTGATGAGGAATAAAGAAAGGCATAGATTCAAAGAAGGTGACATCTTTGGAGAGAAATCTCCTTTAGGAAGGGAGATGGTAGTACTTATAGCCTTTCGTAGAAGGGAATACCTAAGAAAAGGGTATTTGAGGGCATTAGAGTCAAGTTTATTCCAAGTGGACCTATTAACATGAACATAGCAAACAAACCCAAACAACTTAGGGGGAAGAGAAAAACCAAAAGCCTGAGGGTACAAAATGCCCAAAGGGGATTTGGGACCAAGAAGTTTAATAGGTATATGGTTGATTAAGAAAGCAGCAGTAAGAAGGGCATCCAATAAAAAAAAAAAACCATAAGGACATGCATGCCAAATAAAAGACTTCTGGTGACTTCCAATAAATAACGATTTTTACTCTCAGCTAGCCCATTCTATTGGGATGTGTCAAACAAGCAAGCTGATGAATAATGGTATTATCAATAAAAAAAAGTGTTTTGAGTCCACCATACATGTGCTCACCCCCCCCCCTCCTTATTATCAAAACAATCTTAATTTTATTAGCAAATTGAGGGCAAATCATTTGATATAAATGCTTGAAAGCAACATAAACCTCACTTTAATGTTTCATCAAAACGGTAGTGTGGGAACAATCATCTACAATCTACAAAGGATGCAAAATAATGATAGCCAAACAAAAAGGTAGTGAGAGCAGGTCCCCAAACATCGTATGCACAATATGAAAAGGAAGAACTAATCCATTACCATAAGATAAAAAGAACAACAATGTTTTGCAAACCAACAAGGCTCACATTGACATAAAACAATTGTTACAATTGTTTTTTCATAACAAAAGAGGGGGGTGGCCCCAAAAGTGTGATGCCAGAACATCACAGAATCAGCACCATTGTAGTCACTACGTCCACACACGTAGAACTGAGCAATAGGCCAAAAAAAGACGTTCGAGCCCCTTTTCCTCACATCTGCTACCAATAATTCTCTGTCACCAAGTCCTAAAAAAACGACAATTCAAGAACTTGGTTAAGTGGCTCAAAGATAAGAGGTCAATGGCAAACTTAGGAACATGAAGAACTGAATCAAGGGAAATAGAAGTAACATAGACACTACACTTAGCAAAAATAGAGGAAAGGAGAGCATCAACAAACCTAACCTTATCCCTATCAAAACAAACAGAATAGGAATTACAACACTAAGACATACACCAATGGCTCTAGACCCAATAACCTAAGGAGGGGCAATAGGAGGAGCAAATGTAGAGACCTGCAAGGTGGAAGGTAAAGAATTGGCTATAGCTCCCACTCTCTTGCCGCGACACATACCAAGTGGACAGCCATAAAGCACGTAGCATCTGTCTCTAGTGTGTCCAGATTTCCAACAGTGATCACATCTGAATCAATCTGTCATCCCCACATGATTGCCCTTGGCCTCTTCCTCCACCACACAAATCTCTTCAGGAGCTAGAAGTAAGAGTTAACAGCCAAAAGAAGGTATAGTTTCCATGGCCACTCTAGATATCCTCACTTTTACAAGTAACTATAGACCTCATCTAAGGAGGGAGGAGATCAGCCCAAAATTTATACCTGGATTGGTTCATATTCTGAATTTAGCCCACCAAAAAGATTTAGGACACACTCCTTCTCAATTTTACATCTGGACTAGATAGTTGGAGGTCCTGATAATGGCCATACTCCTCCCAAAGACCAATAACAATGTTACAGTATTAAAAAATTATCCTACCACCATGTCTCATTGTGATGATCTTTTGAATGAGTTGGTAAACCTTAGCCAAGTCACCCACTCAGTCAAAAGTCTTGGAGACACTGTCCCAAATATCATTGGTAGTCTCCTCCTCATTAACCTCCTACCAGTCTCAGGTTTCATAGAGAAAATCAACCAAGTCATAACAATGGAGTTCTTGGGTAAGGGGCCTAAACGTGTTGGTGCCTGTAATGTACTCTAACTTCCCCCTACTCCATAGGGAAAGCTTCACAGGATGAGCCCAGTCCAAGTAGCTGGTGTTGTCCAACTGCACAATGGAGATCTGGGTGTTGGGATTCTCAAAGGCAATTTGAATAGAATGGGTACTACTCAAAGCACTAGCCTAATCGCCCACAGGTCCACAGACCTCAAACATAATGTAGGAACACATGTAGAAAGTGGGAATGATACCCAAGCCAAATGGGGAATACACACTTTACCCAAATACTCCTTCTGAACACTCAGGAAAAAAAAAAATCCAGCAAGGAGAACAAACACACAACTCAAATACACTATTCAAGGTGTAGCAACATCTCATACCAGCTCAAGAGGTCCAAACAAAATAGCTCACCAACACAAGGCAGCCGAAAACATAACATACAACATTTGAAAAACAAAAAAGGGGCCAAAACAGTGTCGGAAGTACCTTTAACAACTCCTTTCTCACTAGACGAGACCATGGGTGATGGAGAGGGCCTTAGGGAAGAGAGGGGAAATCAGAATAGCAGGGGGAGGAAGGGATCACACAATTAGATATTGCACAAATCCAACCAGGGAGGGAGAGAAATCACATAAAGAAGGGAAAGAGGAAGAATCACTCACATGACACAGCCCTAAGGCTCTCAAACATTAACTCAATTCATCATTCTTCAAATCTGTTCAATTAGAGTACATTAGCTCCTCTATATAAAGAGGGCAGACTAGCAGTCATAACCTAACTAGGAGTTAGACTCCAAGTAGGACTAGACTAGAGCTCCAACATAAAGTAGGACTAGGACTCCAACATGGAGTAGATAACTAACTAGTCATTCACTAATAGAGAAACCTAAATTGACTCAAACTGAAATAACAAAGGCAATAGACTCAAAACAGGACTCTAACTAAGCTAATGAATTAAACCCCGTTTTCCTACTTTCTACCCATATTTTAGATCCCTTAAAGTGACCCATTACAAAGAAAACCCATGGGATCAAAGGCCCAACACATACATAACCCAACCCAAGGCTTCTTTGCAATAAAATAAGCTCATTAAGTGACTTATCTACATCAATTCCCTCGATGTTGAGAAAAACTCGCCCACAAGTCTTGTAGAACGGGAGAATCAACACTAATCGATCAATATTCATCTTTGCTCGTATGAAGTCACCATCAAAACCATGATCGAATGCTATGAAATCCACAACGCGAAGTTCATTGGTGAAACAGTGACTTGGAAAAATAAAATCAATCGATTCACTAAAGAGATCAACCGATTTAAATTTTTTATGCAGATACAGCTGCCCTTATCTGGTTGGACCAGCATGACCGGCTTTGAAAGCCAAGGGCCAAAAAGAACCGATCCAGCTAAGGGTTTTGGTCCAACAAAGGTTGGAAATAAAATTAGTAATTATTTAGTATTTTATTTTTGCCTTTTATTTTCCAGATTTGAATGTAGGAGTTAGGATCTATTTCCTTGCATTGGTTCCCTTTTTTATGGTTGTTTCCTAGTTTAGGCTAATTTCCATTTCAATTAAACTTCTAATTATATGTCTTTACTTTCCTATATATTGACTGTAACCGATGGACAAACCAGAGTGATTTGATTATTGAATGAAGATGTTGAGTTTGTGCACCAGTGAAGTGTGCGATTTCCCTTCTTCCCCCTCTCTATTCTGATTTCCCCATCTCTTCTTCCCTAGGGCCCTCATCAACTTGGTATCAGAGCCGAAGGATCCTCCCCATCACTCTCTTCTTCCCTCCGTCTCTTTCCCTTGGCGTGCAGAATTGGAGAAAAAAAAAAACCTGTCGCAAAACAAAGAAGTCTGAAACCCCTCCCTGTTAGGTTTGAGTGACCAGAAAAAAAAAAAAAAGAGCAACAGAAGGAAAAGAGGAAGAGACGACAGAAAAACCACCAGAACCTCCACCAACCTCTTCTCAGGTCGAAACCCCTCTCTAATGTTCCGACAGCAGCCCAAAAAAAAAAGTAGTTGAAACAGGACCAGAAGACAAACAGAAAAGAAAAAGAAAAAAAAAAAGAAGAGTGATGAGAACGAGAAGGGTGAGAGAAATAGAAAACAGAAGAAGGAGAAGAGAAGCCGAGAAGAGAGAGAGAGAGAGGTGGCGACTTACCTGGTTCTGACTCCTTCGCCAACTCGTTATCTGGTTCGATAGATCAGAGTCATCTCTGCTGGTTCCGTCTCCAAGAAGGAGATCCCTAGCCTTTAGTCTGTAATCCCAAACCCCACCCCAAATATTTCTCCCTTAATCTCTTTAATTTGTTAGATTTCCCCACTTTGCCCCTTTATTTCTCTTTAATTCTTTTATCCCTCCTATTTTTTTCCTTATTTACAATTAGACCCCTACCATATGTGATACACCCCTGTGTGGTTTAAATTGAATTGCAAGTAATTACAATTCTGCTCTTTCAAAAAAAAAAGTTATTTATTATTCTGCCATTATTCTTTGAGTGTTATTTTGTTAATCATCACCATAGTAGCCAATAGTGAAGTTGTTCAACAGGTGAACTCTTCTAAAGGAGAAACTGATACAAAAATTGATGCTCTCACTACCATGGTCACGTCTCTTAAGACAATGGTAGAATCTATGCAAGTTTCTATGGGATCTATGCAGTTTCTATTGATTGTTTGGCGGCAGCAGATAAAGGAAAGAGTCCCATTCAATCTGAGGATTCTTCCAACACCACTCCACAGGATCCGTTAGTATCACTACCACCACCGCCACCACATCATACACCACCAACATCATATGGAACTGGTAGACATGATGATGGAGCAGAAAGAGCAGCAAAATTGGATGTTATTGATTTTTATAAAAATAACAATCCATAATTGTACCTTGACTGGATTCACAGCTTTAGATACATTCTTCAGATGGTATGGGTTAACTGAGGCTCGAAAGATCCTATTTGCAAAGGCCAATCTGGAAGGCACGGCCCGAATCTAGTGGATCAAGCAACAACATAACCGAACCTGAGGCACTGGTTTAATCACTACTTAGGCTGAAATGCATGAAGTCATGAACCAGAGATTTTTGCCTTCTGATTACAAGCAATGCATGCATCTCAGGTTTGCACAGTTGAAACAAAAGAATTTAACTGTTGAAGAATATGTTGCGAGATTTTATTATTTGACCACTCGTTCTGATTTTAAGTGGGATGAAGAAATATTGCTAGCACAATTTTGTAATAATTTGCACCCTCAACTTAGTGCTGCCCTTGCATCTAGTCGACCACCTACCATGGAAGATACCATGCAAGTAGCGTATCAGGTTGAGGAAAGTCTGAAACGCCCATACAATCGGAGAGATTTTGTAGATACTTTTTCTCGAGGTACTAGTTCCATTCTGCAACAACCTCCTACCCAAGAAAGGTCATCTAGCAAACCACAGTCCAGTGCTACATCTATGGCCTCTTCACGACCTAGTCGGCCGTATTCTCCACCTTGACATGTTTCTGAAATGTCTTCACGGCCTACTCGTCCATACTCACCCCCTCGGCGTGGTTCAGATAAACCTTCTGATTCTTCAAAATTTACAGTTCGATGCTACTCATGCCATGGATTTGGACATATCAGTGCTCAATGTCCCAACCGTTCGGTTGCTTTTATTGATAAAGATTCTCCTATACCATATATTCCTGAAGAGCAACTTGGTTCTAACACAGTTGATTTAAGAGGAGCGTGCGCCAGGTGAAGTCAATGAAACTCTCAATGATGAAGACCAACATCCTTTTATGTCATTCATGTGTTGACCACTCAGAAAGCCATTGATAATGAAGATTGGCGCCTCAGTAGTATTTTCCACTCATGTGAAGTGCAATGACCAGTTGTTAACCATGGTCATTGATGGAGGTAGTTGCACTAATGTCTCTGAAGGCGTTCCTAAGGTGGGATTGAAGACAGAGCCACATCCAAATCCCTACAAGGTTGTTTGGGTGAACAACACTAATCTCAAAATCACAGATAAATGTTTGGTCACATATTCAATTGGTGGATTCAAAGATACAGTCCAATGTAAGTCCTCCCTCTGAAGGTGTGCCATATCCTTCTTGGTCAACCTTAGTTGTTTGACAAGAAAGTATAACATTATGGCACCTATTCTTTCAAACATGCCAACAAGACTACAAAGTTTTATCCTGCCAAAGATCTCCCTGAAATTAAGCTCAAGAATATGGTGGGATCGTTCCTCATTCAACGTATTCCTTCAAACGGTCTCCTCAGTCCTTTCCCTAAGTTCTTTTCAAAGGAGGGGAGTTGATGCAGATACGGCTGCCCTTACCTGATTGGACCAATATGGCCGGCTTTGGAAGCCAAATGCCAAGAAGAACCGATCCAACCCAGGGTTTTGGTCCAACAAGGGTTGAAAATAAAATTAGTAGTTATTTAGTATTTTATTCCATGTCTTTTATTTTCTAGATTTGAATGTAGGAGTTAGGATCTATTTCCTTGCATTGGTTTCCTTTTTTATGATTGTTTCCTAGTTTAGGCTAGTTTCCGTTTCAGTTAAGCTTCTAATTCTATGTCTTTACTTTCCTATATATTGACTGTAACCGATGGACAAATCAGAGTGATTTGATTATTAAATGAAGATGTTGAGTTTGTGCACTAGTGAAGTGTGTGATTTCCCTTCTTCCCCCTCTCTATTCTGATTTCCCCATCCCTTCTTCCCTAGGACCCCCATCAATTTTTCCACAAGTTGATCTTCAACTTCCAACAGTGTCATCTCATCTTCTACCACTAGTGGTTCATCTTCTGGATCGTCTACCTGTTGTTCAACGGCTGAGATCACATAGTTGAAGGTAGAGTGTACTTGGGTATTGATGTCCGTGCAATGTCGTTGAACTTCATCGAGCTTCTCTATTATCAATTGCATTTATTGACGGATATCCAATAAAATGTCTAGATCCATCGGCCCGCTTTACTTCTTTTTTCTTCCTCTTTTTTTTTTTTTTTTTGGAAATCGGAAGGAGGGAAAAAGGAAGGGTTTAGGGAGAGAAAGGGAGTTGCGTGGGAGATGGAAGGGCTACCGTGGGACGTGACGGGAGTTATGTTTAAGTAGAACAAGGGATCCTTCGGCTTTGATACCCAATTGATGGAGAGGGTCTTAGGGAAGAGAGGGGAAATCATAATAGAAAGGGGAGGAAGGGATCACACAATTAGATATTACACAAATCCAACCAAGGAGTGAGAGAAATCGCATAAAGAAGGGGGTAGAGAAGAATCACTCACATGACACAGCCCTAAGGCTCTCAAACATTAACTCAATTCATCATTCTTCATATCTGTCCAATTAGAGTACATTAACTCCCCTATAAAATGAGGGCAGACTAGCAGTCATAACCTAAATAGGAGTTAAACTCCAAGTAGGACTAGACTAGAAATCCAACATAGAGTAGGTAACTAACTAGTCATTCACTAATAGAGAAACATAAACTGACTCAAACTGAAATAACAAAGGAAATAGACTCAAAACAAGACTCTAACTAAGCTTATGAATTAAATCCTGTTTTCCTACTTTTTACCCATATTTTAGGCCCATTAAAGTAGCCAATTACAAAAACCCATGAGATCAAAGGCCCAAAACATACATAACCCAACTCAAGGCTTATTTGCAATAAAATAAGCTCATTAAGTGACTTATCTACATCAATTGGGGGATTGCAAAGGACCCTTAGGTGATCCAAATGGAAAGTATCCTAGCTCCAAAAACAGTCAGATGAGAGAGAGAAGCTCAAGGGAAAAACTAGCAGAACCTTAGAGGGGGCTGTTCTTTATTGATTTGAGCTCCAAACCTCTATTTCTTCACATGAGACCTCTTGTTTCTATGATTCTCATCCAATCTCATCTCATGATTCTTCAAACTTTTTAATGTAGACTAGGATAAGTGAACTAACCAAGCCTTCAACTGCACGATTTTTTTATCAGAAGAACAACCACAGTCCGGCCCAATAGTAGAACAATAAATCAGAATAGGAAGATCAGGTCAGAAAATAAACAAACTATCGATTCCAATAAATAGAGAACCTTAGATAAAATCAGCAAGCAAGTCAAGGGGACCTAGCAGGGATTGGTATAAGCATCACATAGCCCAACTAGCCCAATCATTACTGTAGAGAAGCTTAGTAAACAGATCAGACCAAAAAGTATATAAAAAAATAATCTAGCGGGCTATCAATTTCAGTAGTCAATATTCCTTAGGACAGATCTGATTCGTAGAACAGCAATAACCCCCTTGAAAAGAAAACCTTGAAAGAAAAGAAGAGCACTTGAAAGGAACCTCTTAGGCCTCACACCGCAAAGAGTCAATTGGATCAAACACCAATACCATCAGCCTTGATCAAACACAAGACAACTCTTCATGGAGAAGATAATAACAACAACCATTAATTTGTTTATCAAGATCATTCTTCTTTTAGGAGCCTCCTCTTTATTTATAATATTGATGGGGAAGGGAATTACAAAATAGAAGGTTCCTCAAAAAGGAAACAAATATTCTCCTAATACAATAGTTACTAAAAATTGAAATTAGAAACTGACTGAAATTAGAAACTAGTTAAAAAAAGGAAACAACTACTAATGACTTGACTCAACCAATAACTTGACTCCTAAGGAAACAAATATAACTCAAACCAAATACAACTAAAAAGGAAACTAATTAAAAGGAAACAAACTAGTAATCTCATATGCAACCTTATAGCCCCCTCTTTTAGGCACATAAAAGTGGCCCATTACAGTAAAAACGCATGAGATCAAAGGCCCAACATGTATAGAACCCAACCTTAGACTTATTCCTAATAAAACAAGCCTAATTTGGTAGCGAATATACATCAGCTCTCCCCATCTTGAAAAAATTTGTCCTCGAATTTTGCAGTGATGAGGGACAAGAATATGATATTAACAGCTTTGACGATTCCCAAACAAAATTCTGGTTGCTTGTAAACTAGAATGTAGTCTTCAAGGCGTGGGGCTTTCTCTTCATTAAACCATGATGGCATAACAAATTTTATATGCTCGACCTCTGAATCAATATCAACTGTGAATGTCGTGTGCATAGAGTCGTCAACATTGGTATCCTTTTCATCAAGGATTGAAGGAACAAGCTCTTCCTTTTCATCATGAATCTCAAAGACTTGTTCTGGAGTGCTTTCAACCACTACATCATCGTCCACGGCTTCAATGTTGTCTACTCTAATCTCTTCAATATAGAACTCTTCAATTGAATCTTCTAACTCTTGACCTTCTGTTTTTTGAAACTTCAAGAACTATCTCTTTTATTGTAACCATCACTTCAAGTTATTTTGGTTTAAATAGAGGTCTCTTCACTTCCCATAGAGTCATTATAGGTGTTATTAATGATTCTGGGACAACAGAACGTCGTTGTATTCTAGCTAAGCTTTCATCCATTTGCACCATTTGTTGATTCATCTATATCAACATCTCCATTATAGAAGCAAGAGAAACCAGCATCTCAACAATAGGGTTGTTCTCTACCATGCTCTGATGCCACTTAATATAGACTAGGATAGGTGAACTAACCAAGCCTTCAACTGTAGGATTTTTTTTATCAGAAGAACAACCACAGTCCAGCACAAAAGTAGAACAATAAATCAGAATAGGAAGATCAGGTCAGAAAACAAACAAACTAACGATTCCAGTAAATAGGGAAACTTAGATAAAATCAGCAAGCAGGTCAAGGAGACCTTGCAGGGACTGGTATAGGAATCACACAGCCCAACTAACCTGATCATTACAGTAAAGGAGCTTAGTAAACAGATCAAACCAAAAAGTGTATAAAAAAAAAAAATCCAGCAAGCTATCAATTTCAGTAGTCAGTACTCCTTAGGACAGATCTGATTTGTAGAACAGTAATAACCCCTTGAAAGAGAAGAAGAGCACTTGAAATGAGCCTCTTAGGCTTCACACTGCAAAGAGTCAATTGGATCAAACACTAATTCCATCAACCTTGATCAAGCACAAGACAACTCTTCATGGAAAAGAGAATAGCAGCAGCCATTAATTTGTTTATCAAAATCATTCTTCTTTTAGGAGCCTCCTCCTCTTTATTTATAATGTTGATGGGGGATGGAATTACAAAATAGAAGGTTCTTCAAAAAGGAAACCAAATATTCTCCTATTACAATATTTACTAAAAATTGAAATTAGAAACTAGTTGAAAAAAGGAAACAAACTATTAATGACTTGACTCAACTAATAACTTGACTCCTAAAGAAACAAATATAACTCGAATCAAACCCAACTAAATAGGAAACTAATGAAAAGGAAACAAACTAGTAATCCCGAATGCAACCTTATAGCCCCTCTTTTAGGCCCATAAAAGTGGCCCATTACACTCAAAACACATGGGATCAAAGGCCCAACATGAATGGAACCCAACCCTAGGCTTATTCCAAATAAAACAAGCCTAGTTTGGTGAAGAATCTGCATCACTTTTCACATAATAGCCTCTTGCCCAGAACCTCCGTGTAACCTAGGGTTCCAAAGAGAGGAAACACAAGCAAAGAACTTGTAGCACGACTCTCAAACCAACACCAAGTTGGAATCTAGAGTCGCAATCGAACAAGAGGGCAAGAGAGGAGAGTAGAAGGTTAAAGGAGAAGAAGGAGAAGAAGGAGAAGATGAGAGAGGTGGCGGTAGAATGATGTGGGAGAGAATGCACTTCTCTCCACTATATTGAATCACACTCATTAATGGAAATTACATCCTTACCTCCCATGCTAATAAAGACAGCTGAAAAAGATAAGAGATAAACAAGTAAAACACATTACAACATAATAGACTTGAACCCAAAGTACCACACATCAAATCTTAACAGACTTTAAGTGGTGACGACATACTAGAGAGCGATATATCCCAAACATTATGCAACAAACTATCCATTAATGATACAAGAGGTGATACACTTATGAATTATGATGTTTCTTTGACAAAACTTGATCTAAAATACCATGAACAAGGAAAAAGTAGAGAAGAAGAAAGAGAAAGTAGGAGTCCTGCAAGAGACAAATGAGAGAAAAGTGATACCGATTATAGGCTTGATGGATAACCCTATCGTACAGTACAAGTCTATGAATAATAAAGCTTATAAGAGAGAAATTACATAAATGCCCTTCACTAACAGCATAACATAAGAACCACATATAATAAGAAAAGAAAAAGACACTACTACCCCTAGTCCTACGGTAGACAAATAACAATTGATACTAGCAGTAGAACCAATCTTGAACAAATAACAATTGATACTTAACACTTCCCCTCAAGCTGGAGCATATATATCCTAGACTCTAGCTTGGAACAAGAATAGATACTAACAGTAGAACCAATCTTGAACATATATAGCAGTCATAGACGCTAGTGAGCACAGAGAGAACTTCATTCGCAAGCCAAAACATCATAGCAGTAACAACAACATCATAAGCCCTTCTGGCACGTAGTAATCTTTGAACAACAAGAACAGACATAACTAGCATTACCAAACTTGATGGGTATATTAGTTGTAGAAGCTCGTGACCAGCAACCACACCCAGATGCAGCAAATAACAGAACGACATTAAAAGTATCACATTTCCAGTCACAGCACCAACAAAACATATCAGCCACCACCAGCAGCAATAGAGAAACTTCTTCATGAAGAAGAAATCCAAATAAAAACAAATAATATGAGCAACAGAAAAAATCAACCGCAGGCCAGAAAAGAGCAGCAGTAGAAGATGAACAAATCATCAATGCAGGGCAAAAGTCCACTAGTAATAGCAAAAAAAGTAATAACACCCAGAGAAGAGCAGCAGATGGGGATACATAAATCATCGTAGATTGTTAGCCCTATCATACAGTACAAGTCAATGAATAATAAGCTTATAAGAGTGAAGTTACACACCTGCCCTTCACTAACAGCATAACATAAGAACAACAAATAATCAGAAAAGAAAAGGACAATACTGCACTACTCCTACAGTAGACAAATAACAACTAATAACTTAACAAAATAAAGTACAACAGAACAGAGCAGATGACATGGAGATAGTTGCGCAAAAGTTAAAATATTGAAAACTGACTATTTCTATGATGCAAGTTAGAAATCTTGAAAAAAGGGCACAGATACGTACTTCTGCCGAGGCTAACAGCATCCTCTATGCGAAATCCGACCGAATTTGCCAGTGCCCCAAAGTCAGAAACTCGAGAAGAAGGGGTGTTATTTCCTTCTGTGCCACTGAAACCCATAAATACCAAAAACCATACGGTTGCATTAGCAACAACAGCAAATGTATTGCAATGGCGATATGACCTACACCATAGAAATAATTGGTAGCTAACAGAAAACAGCAAATCAACATAATAAATCATTCACATACTAAAGAGTGTTACCCTGGCCCAAGGACTGTTCTTTCACCTTCGTTCATGGCAGTTGGTTTGGTTGATTTGGTTGATTTGGTATATTCTTCTTTATTTTCTTTTGGTGAGTGCAATTTGGCATATTTGTCATATAGACTATATCTTAAAAGCATGTTCTTCGAATTCACATTCTTTCATCCACTTTTCACATCCAGATTATGCACCCACAGAATTAAGGTGACATTTCCAAACTTACCACGTAAGATTTTAGACCTCATAAGAAACACCCTCCCCCCAAAATATGGTTTTCAGGCCAAACTGTAGAACTCAATGACGTGCATAGTTTTCATGTCTCAAAATGGTGGATATCAATCAAAGCATCAGACATCAATCATATTGCACCTATGCATCCACTCAAACTAAGTACGCAATTAGTTTAGAAAGGAAAAGGATTCAACATTTCTACTTGAAGTACAAGAAAAAGAATGGATATGAAACCAAGGAGTTCTTCATAAGTCTCAACCTAGACACTAAGTGCATGCATAAATTCAGATTATAAATAAAAGGATTACCAAAAGACGATTAAAAACAAAAGGACCACAATTCCTTCAGAGAATCTAGAGGAAAGGAAAGGAAAACATCAATAAAGCAAAAAACAAAAAACAAAAAAAACAAAAAAACAAAAAACAAAAAACAAAAAACAAAAAACAAAAAACAAAAACAAAAGCCAAATCAATCCAAAGAGAAGTGTTGAAGAGGAACTTTACACTGCATGAGAAGCAGGCAACTGAGGAATGAAGCTCGGCATCCCACCTGCCGCTTCCTTATCATTTTCTGCACCAGCCCTCACTCTTCTACTCCCCATGCATCACCATCTCACCACCATCTTAATTTCTCAAAGCCAAGACGAAAACCCAAAAGCCCTAAACCTTCAGCAAACTCGGCAAGTTATAATTTGACTCCAAAAGCAAATGAATATAGAAAAAAAAGACTCTATAAGACTTCAATCCCACGGCTACCTTTAAAATCTCAAACAATCACGACTAAATCCAGACCCCAAAAAAATTACAAACTTTAAAGAATTCAACAACAAAACCAAAATCCAAACAACGGAAAACCTTAGGACAAAGATCAACCTCTCGTCACAGACTTCCAATAACAGTGGAAAATTTACAAGACAAACCAGTTAAGGAACCCGAGAAATTGACACGAGATTATCATAACCTGCGTCTCTAACCAGGCAAAACCCTAAAAGAGCTTAAAATCCGATACCCGAGATCCAACAAAAAATAGCAATTTTTCAAACTAGACAGTTCAGAAACCACTAATAACCATCATAAATAATGACCCTCTAGCTCATAACCCAAGATACTGTGATCGTCGAAAACATAACAACTTCGAAAAAAAAAAAAAAAAAAACAGAAGCCAAAAATCTTAAGAAAACCTAATTACCGTATAGCCTTTGAAGATCAACCTCGCCCCTTTTGACCCTTCTCTCTCTCTCTCTCTCTCTCTCTCTCCCTCTCTATATATCTCTCTCTATCTCTCCCTCTGTGCAAACTGTAACTGCTTCTTTCTCTCTCTATCTCCAAATTTCAGAACGACCCACCTCGAACTCCGATTTCTGTACGCGGGGTAAGAGAGATGAGAAAAGGGTGACGTTTGGATCATTCCAATCTCCAGACGTCCTTTTCCGTTGAATTTCTTAACTTTTCATAGGCTGTCCTTTTTCTAATTTTTTTTTCCCACTTGATTATTAGTTTCTTACAGCTTCGATAAATTAATTTTATTTGTTTATTTTTTATTAATAATTAATCTTTCCATATTGAGTTTAGTTAAAGATTTACAGTTTACAGCTTTGTAAAGAGCTGAGAGTGGAAAATGAATTGGAATGTCTACACCTCACACACAGTTCAGAGACGGCTATCCACTGGGCCTGGGGTAGGAAAGTAGTTGATAACTATATGCCGCAATAGTTACATAAAATTACAATATGGCCACTGTCCAATGGTTAGTGGTCAATGGTTTGACTGTGTTTTAGCAGAAAACAAATCTTACAACAAAACAAGCATACGATGGAACTGCGCAATTTCCTCAACCATCATCTGCTTCCGTTGACCTCTAAGTTCATTTGGTGGTACTTAAAGCTGCTTTTTTTTTTTTTCTTTCTTTTTTTTTTTTTTTTTTTTTCTTTTGACCCAATGGTCCGACCGTTTCACATGAATCAGTCTATGGTCTATCCTAATTAAGGGCTCATAGGAACATAGAGTGTTGATTAGGTGAGAACCATTCTCGCACGATCTGATTCACACAGATAAAATCCATCATATGGTTTTTTCTTGAGTGGATTCCATCTATGTGAATCAGTCCTATATGAGAACCTAATCCACTCTCTCAAACATGAGACATTCAATGATGGTTGCATCAACAAGCAGAACCATAACCAACTACTCTAAGCAGTTGTTGGACCCCTTGCTTCTTTTGAGGCTTTATGTTTTGATTGTCATTTCATTCTATTCATTTTTTATTAGGCAAAAGGTTTCTTTGGCCATGAATGTCTATAATGAAATCAATTTTTTTTTTTAGCTGTGGCATATGGAAAGGTGATGTGGTAGTTTTAGCTATTTAGGACTCTATAGGAATGATTTAAATTAATTCTACGTCAAATTTTATACCCACATTCAATGAATATGTTTTTCATTGGACCACATGTCTAGAGAAAATATCGAGGCTGATCAAACTTCAATCCCATCTAACATGCCACAAGGGGAAATATGCCAAACATAGTTATTCTCTAAATTGCACAAATCAGGAAAATCATCCCCTTCTTAATTGAATTCAATCTCTTTCTGATAAAATAATTGATAACCATGAAGGTTATAAGGTAGGATTTGAAAAGAGAAAGTGTTATTCTAGGTTGCATTAAGTATACATTCCTGGAATGCATTTCAAGAAATCATATTAATCGCGGCCTTAGTCTTCCACTCGTGATCTTAAACATCCAGTCTCATTATTTATTTAATGTATATTTGTCATCTCATCTTCTCAACCTTAACATTTTGTGGGTCCTAGCTAGGCAACTTACCCCCTAAAGCTCAACTCTAAATGATGTTGAAAGAGAATGAACCATACTTCTACATTTTGAAAGAGTTTTGGATATTATAGGGAACTTTTTAAAATTAAAGCTACGTTTGATTTGATTTTTTGGAATACAATATCAACCTAGAAAGCATTTCAAGAATATGCATACCAAGCATAACCCTAATCCACTTATTAAATGGTAGTGAATGAGATCCACACTATGCAATGCCCAAATCCTTGCATCAACAGGAGGCCAAACCTTATATATTACCCCTTGTATAGTTGGGATTCATGCATTCATCACATTACACCCATTGTAAGCGGTATCACAGTGACCCCAAGGACTAGTCGGGTTAAAGATCTTGACACCCTGGATATATATATATATATATATAAATTACACCCATTGATGCAGCATTCCCTTTTTTACATGGTGTGCAATGTAAAATACTTGATTTTTTATGCCTCAAGAAAAAATGATTGTTGCACCTTCTCACAGTGTCTCTCCTCTTAACACCCTCTCTCCTCCCTTATTATGTGAATATGAACTGTGTGGCACCCCTATGCCCTCACGGCTCACGGTATCTCTCCTCTTAACACCCTCTCTAAGTTGATCATTCGTTAGATAAAGGGCCTTTTTTTGCTTACATATAAAATAATGGACCTTTCATCAACCATTTGACGATATGAGCACCACTTATTTGACTATTTACATTTAATTTCAATGTTTAAAGAAATTTTTACTTTTACCATGTTGGTGGTTGATGAAGTCCTACATTTAGATAAGGCAAAGTGCGGGAAGGTGATGTTTACCGGAAATTTTTTTCAAAAAAATCGGGTAGCAGGAATTTTCATCTTGCATGTAATGTATTTTATATAATTCCCTTCTCCTATGGGTTCACAAATACCTCTTTAGATTTTAGTATTTTCAAAATACCTCTTTTAATCAAAGTGTGATTCCATTCCAGTGCTATTAGAACTTTTATGGTACAACTAGATGCATTTACTTATTTTAGGTTAGAAATCATTAAGTTTATGCCTCATTTCTCTTTCTCATGGACTTGTAACCGTATATATGGACTAAATGTCAAGGATACTGCAATGCCCGACTATCACGTTGTGGCTAGAAATAGAATCACTTGACAATATATGTTTTGGCCGAAAATAGATCAGTTGATAATATATGTGATGAGTCTTAGAAGCAGTTGAGGACATAGCTTTTTTTTGCTAATGACGGGTATCCAGGCCTTTGGCCTGACTAGTCCCACGAGCCCATACTGACCCCACAACGACATGGATCGGGTCATACCGAGGTTGAATGAGAACCATTCAACTTTCACTGAAAGCAATGAACAGCATTAAACACCCCCGTTTGAGTGACCCAAGGTGTGCCTAATGGGACTCGAACTTAGAACGTCAAAGTTTAGGCTCGTACCAAGTTGAGGACATAGTTGTTCCAATATGAATTTGGAAAAAAAATTCATAATAATAATAATAAGGTGACGGGTTTTGTGCATGGTCATGCATGGTACACGACAGATCATGCACGAAGTTGTTGGATATATAAGTAGGGGTGAAACAGGGTCGGGTTTCTTAAAACCCTAACCCAACCCTAGGTCCTCAAAGTTAAACCGATGCCCAACTTAACTAGACCTAATTGACCTTGCAGAGCCAGGTTAGGTCGGGTTGGATCAGGCAGGGCTGGGTTGGGTTGACCTGGTTTCTGCAATGTTTGGATTAATATTGATTAACCTATTTTTGCCATTAATATATTATACATTACAAAAGTTATATAAAAATGAAATAATAGGAGCCCTAAATTCTAATATAAAAATTTAGGGTTTAACTTCAGGCCAAGGGTCGGGTTGGGCCAGGCTGAGGGTTCAACCCAAGTCCGACCAACCTTGACCCAGGGTGGGGTTTTTTCAACCCTAACCTACCCTTAGGGTCAAAAATCTTGGCCCAAGCCCTGTTCGAGCTCAGGACGGGTTCGAGTTATCAGGGCCAAACTTTCATCCCTATATATAAGGGATGCAGGTCTATAACCCTCATAACTCCATCTGATGGCTATATACATGGCAGTACATCACGACCTTACCCATAACCTTTTGCTTAATAATAATAAGGAAAATCATCATGTACCACCCTATTTTTAAAATTTATATTAGAGACCACCCTAAAAAATGTAAAATAGCAAACATACCCCTAAAGTCTAACACCGTTAGTTTAAAAATGGAAATTATTCTTTTGACCCTAAAACCAAATATGAATAAAAAAACCATTTTTCATTCTTTTCACCTCTTTTACTGTATTTGAACTTTGAACCCTATAATCAGAATGCAAAAGCCATCCAGCCTGGAAACGTTCTCATTTAACAATCCGGCCACATCATCCTCATCGATTTCGATCTCTGCCGCACCCTCTAAAGGTACAGAAACGATTTGGATCATCCCACTGGTAGGGTCAGACATTCAATCAACCATTAATGGAGGAGTTTAGATCATTACCTGAAACTCCACGAGTGCAGAGCCTCCACGCGATCTTAGCCCTTTCACAGTGAGTTCTTCCCACACGTATAGTTTTGCGTTCCGTTTGAGTCCAAGCTTCTCCTCAATAGTCAGGGTTTTCACAAAACCCTAATTTCTACTCAATTACTAGTGTAGGGATTTAGTGTGTCAGAGAGAGGGAGATGAGTATGACTATATAAAAGAGGAGAGATTTATAATCCTATATTGCTTTGGTTTTTAGAGTCCATGTATATCTCTAACCAAAATCCCTATTAGTTAGAGTTGTAGAAAAAATCCAACTTTGGCATAGAGATTTCTTACTTTGAGTCAAACACTCACAAAACCAATCTTACCATTATTGATAAGATATTAAATAGTAAGCAGTATAATAATTATTTTTTCCTAACAGTCTCCTCCATCCTACTATGAGATCATATCTCATAAGAGGATCCAAATTCTTAGATCATGAAAAAGAATCCATGATCATCTAATGTTGTACATATGGGTAGAACTTATAGGAAAGGGGTAGGATCCCATTGGGATTCCACCTAGCATACTATATATCTTAATAGTATTGTATTCATCATGCAAGGTTAACCAATACATATACTGGCAAGTAGATGTAACAATGATTACCCAAAATAAGTAGTTATTTATGCATTTATCCCCCACTGAGCAATATCACATAGTTCATTATAGGGCATACGTTAAATACTATCAAGTCCCCAATGAACCGAAAAACCATTTTAGAGATTTTGTATACTTGATTGGACCAGAAAAACATTTCTAAAATGTTTTTGAACATAAATAATAATTTATTTACAAATTTCAAACATGAAAAATATTTTATTGAAATACACCTGGATCTAGATTTTATCCAATCAAATATAGGTTTTACCTCTCTTTGATATTCTCCTAAAAAATGGCAGTAGATTCCTTGTTGAGAATCTCTTTCGAATATGAGCCAACGCTATGAGTCCAACATACCAATATATAGTCAAAAAGACATCAACCGTTGGCACACCAAAACACGCAATGCGTGTCCGCATCGATAAGGACCCCTCAGGTCAACGGATTGATCATAAACTACTTAAGAGAATTTCATTTTCTTATAAACTAACATTATATCACATTTGAAAATCTCAAGTGATCCAGTCCAATATACACATAGTATGTACACTCCCATTTGTACCCTGAAATCAACATCTCTAGGTACACACAATGTGACCACCATAAAGACAAGGTGTCCAATCTCGTCCCTAGTGGTGAACAGTTTTAAGTTAATAAATCTATGGACAAACTGAGCTCAATAAATAATCATGCTAATTAAAACTTAAATTAAACAATTTAATTTAAATAGACAAGTTTGTACATCAAAGCCAATTTTTCATAAACCTAATGCCCATGTTCTCAACATGTTTATTAAATACACTAGGTGACAAACCCTTAGTCATGGGATCAGACAGATTTTGAGTAGAATCAACCTTAGCTATAGCTTTATCACCACACTATATAATCTCATGAATTAAGTGATATTTTCGTTCCACGTGCTTATTCTTCTGATGAGCTCTTGGTTCCTTTGCTTGTGCTATGGCTCCCCGGTTGTCACAATACAACATGATGGGATGCTCGATGAGCTCAGTAACCACCCCTAGCTCGATTAATAATTTCTTGAGCCAAACCCCTTCCTTAGCTGCTTCACTAGCTGCCAAGTATTCAGCCTCAGTAGTGGAGTCGACCGTTGACTTCTGTTTGACACTCTTCCAAATTATAGCACCACCTCCCATAACAAATACCATTCCTAATGTACACTTTCTGTCATATTTGTCAGTTTGAAAATCTGAGTCTGTATAACCCACAACTGACAACTGGTCAATACCATAGATTAGGAAATAATCCTTGGTCCTCTTAAAATACTTGAGGATGCTTTTGACAGCAGTCCAATGCTCCTATCCTTGATTAGATTGATAACGGCTCACAATCCCTACTATATGACAAATGTCTGGTCTAGTACATAACACTGCATACATGAGACTCCCTACAGCCGAAGCGTAAGGGATTCTCTTCATTGCCTTAATATCCTCAACAATTTGAAGACACTGTGATCTAGACAGAGTGATTCCATGTCTGAAGGGAACACTCTCTTTTTTGGAATCCTACATGTTAAACTTTTATAGTATTTTGTCAATATAAGTGAACTGTGACAAGCCTAACATCCTATCCTTGCAATTTCTCACAAGCTTTATTCCTAGGATGTAACTGGCTTCACCAAAATCCTTCATTGAGAATGTCTTGGATAGACAAACCTTTGCAGATGAAAGCAATCCCACATCATTCCCAACGAGCAAGATATCATCCACATATTGGACAAGAAAATAAATACTATTCCCACTAGACTTCTTGTAAACGCATGGCTTATCAATGTTTGGTTCAAACCCAAACTTTTTGATGATTTGATCAAAACATATGTTCCAACTTCTAGAAGCCTTTTTTAAGACCATAGATAGATCTCAAAAGCCTGTACACTTTGTTTTATTCCCATGGGGAAGCAAACCCTCCTGGTTGATGCATGTATATGACCTCATCTAAATGTCCATTAAGGAAAGCGGTCTGTACATCCATCTCCATATCTCATAGTCATAGTATGCAACAATTGATAATAAAATCCTAATAGATTTAATCATCGCTACTGGTGAAAAGGTTTCATCATAATCCACCCCTTCTTTCTGGGTGTAACATTTTGCACCAGTCTTGCCTTGAAATGCTCCACATTCCCATCCACACTTCTCTTTCTCTTGAAGATCCATTTACATCCTATAGGCATAACACCTTGAGGTAGATCCTCTAGAGTCCATACGTGGTTGGAATGCATGGAGTCAATCTCAGAACGCATGGCTTCCTTCCACTGAACATAATCAATATCCTTCAAAGCCTCTTTGTATGAAAATGGGTCTGACTCTGAAGTGTCAGAAACCATGTGGAACTCTTCCACCTTTTGATCATCTTCATTGAGAAGTGTCAAATGAGTTGGAGGCCTGATGGACCTCCCACTCCGTCGAGGCTCTTGGGGTTGATTCACTTTAGTGGTCATGTCAGTGGGTATGTCAATAGGAGGTACAATAGGTGCAGAAGGTTCTTGGTCATTAAATATTTCTTTTATGACCACTGGATCCGATCTACAAATGACCAGATCCTCTTTAAGGAACGTCGCATGTTTACTAACTAAGACTTTTTTATCAACAGGGTCATAAAAGTAATAGCCAATAGTTGTTTTATGGTAGCTTAAGAAGTAGCATCTATTTGTTCTAGATTCCAACTTATCTATTTGTTGTTTCCTTACATGTGCAATGCAACCCCAAACCCTAATATGTTGTAGGTTAGGCTTTCACCCATACCACAACTCAAAGGGTGTTTTGGGACAGATTTCGTTGGAACCCTATTCAAAATATAGATGGTGGTATCCAAGGTAAAACCCCAAAAAGACGTAGATAATTCTGAATAACTAAGCATAGACCGAATCATATCTAATAGGGTACAGTTTCGTCTCTCTGCTACACCGTTCTGTTGAGGTGTCCCTGGTGCTGCCAATTGAGAAATAATCCCAGCTTGCTTTAAATAGTCCCTGAACTCATCCGATAAATACTCTCCTCCTCGATCTAATCGAAGGGTCTTGATGCACTTACCCAATTGCTTTTCTCCCTGAGCTTGGAACTCCTTGAACTTTTCAAAGGTTTCTAATTTTTTGTGCATTAGGTAAATGTATCCATATCAAGAGTGGTCATCAGTGAAGGTTACAAAATATTCATAATCATACCTCACTCGAACATTTATGGGACCACATACATCAGAGTGTATTAATTCCAACAAGTTTTCAGTCCTCTTACCTTTAGATGAAAAGGGTTTATTGGTCATTTTTCCTTATAGATAGGATTCACAGGTTCGGTGAGGTTCTACCTTTAAACTTTTCAAAGGGCCATCATTGACCAACCTGTAAATTCTATCTACTCCAATATGACCTAACCTAAGGTGCCAAAGATAAGTGGAATTATCTGGAGTTGATTCCCTTTTTAAAGTTACATTTGAAAAATCATTTGCATTTAAAACAAGTTTCAAGAAATACAAACAATTATATAAACAACTAGTTGTAATAAATAAACCATTCAAACGAATAGATAGTTTAAATCCAAATTGAAATGAATATCCATCAACGACTAGTTTAGAAACATAAATAATATTCCTTCGAAAGGAAAGAACATAAAAACAATATTTTAAAATTAAAACTATTTTTTCAAAATGTAAAATAAACTCTCATACGGCCTTTGTTGTGGCCTCAGCTCCAGTTCCCATCTTGAGACGAACCTCATACTTATTGAGTCTTCTTGTCATTGTGAACCCCTGCAACATATTGCAAATATGGGTGGTCAAACCAGAGTCAACCAACCACGTATTAGATGGTTATTCTGACAAATTAGACTCATAAAGGACATAGGTTTCAGATATACCTTCATCTGGCTTCTTCTTTAGAGTTTTCAGGTATCCACGACAATTTCTCTTCCAATGTCTGTCATTTTTACAGTAAAAACAAGGTACCTTCTCAGGTTTCTTGCCCTTCTCCACTCCCTTACTAGCCACCTTAAGGGTCTTACCCTTATTGGTCTTCTTCTTCTTTTTACCTTACAGTTTAGAGGAAGAAGGCTTGTGTTCAGTAGACAATACCTCAAGCTTTTGCAACTTATGTGTCATCTCTACTTCTTGCAACATATTGCCTAGCTCTGGAAGTTCTACGGAAATTTTATTCATATTGTAGTTACAAATAAAAGATTCATAGATTTCCTGAGACAATGAGTAGAGTATGACATCAGTTTTATAATTCAGCTTAAAGGATGTTCCCAGGGCTCATAATTCTTGGAATAAATCCCATAATTTCATAATATGATCGATAACTGAAATCCCTAAAGTCATCTTAGTGTTGTGGAGGAGAGTAACAAGCTGATGATGTGCATGTCTGTTTTGCTTACCATACAACTTCTTCAACTCTTCCAACATGTCATTTGTAAAACTTAAATCTTTAACAGAATCCTTAATGGTTTTGTCTATTGAATTCAAAACAAGGAGCTTGGTCTTAGATTTGTCGAAACAACTTAAAAGCAGCTTTCTCCTCGCCCTCCTTAAAGTCAGGGAATGAAGGTTCTTCATCTTCTATGACAGAAATTAGACCTTTTGCAGTTAGGAGCAATTTAATGTTCCTCCCCCAGTCAACATAATTGGGTCCAGTCAGGATATGGTATTTAATGAGGTAGCATAGTTCATTTGGCTTGACATATTGAATATTTACATAATGTACAAGGAAAAATTAGCACGATTAATATCGTTAAAAATAAGAGGCAAGTCTAAATACTACGATTACCCACACCTTGAGCTTTCCTTTAGCTATAAGGTGTGATTGGAACATCTCAACCCCTATGCACATGACTTAGCCTATCGGAGTTCATCATATACATGTTGGTTGAGTGGACTATTCTGTCTGTCTAGAAGACTTCCAATACTTTTTAACCACTTGAGTGTCATATCCATTCCTATAGCCTAATATACACTCAAGTAAAGTGTATACCCTTTGTTTCAGAGTGAATCATAGCATCATGGGCTAGTGTCTACTATTGCAGTACACCTCCCACTGACCATGTTTTCTACCTATCACATATGAGATAAATGAAGACCGTCTCAGATAACTACTCAAGCATTATCCTATCGGCATTTACAAAAGTAGATCAATGTGACCTCTACATTTACCAACTAAGGGATGCCATGGAAATCCCACCAATTAGGGTTTTTCATATCACACTTGCTTTTAAGTTAAGGGAAACGGGAACAGTCATTTCTTCTAAAAACACAATAGGGTGATAATATCACCATACATCACATGTAAAAGGAATCATAAAATAATTATCCACATGAAATATAAAACAAAGCCTTAGTGGTTATGGGATAGCGTATGAAATTAGATTGACTGTGGCATCACATGCAAGTCAATTTGATTCCAAGATGAATGGGAGTAACATAGCTTCTTTAATTACTCCCACACAGCATAATTATATGATAATGCACTGCAAATAATTATAACCAAGATAACTTTATATTGAAATAAAACAAAAAACTTGCTTTTCCATCTCTCGTAGCTTCCTCTAAGCAATCTCCTCCTCAGTCTTTTCACGATCAAATAAAATGTCTAATTCTATTACATTCCTTTAAAATATTTCATTTTTTTTAACTGAAAATAAAATTAATGGATCAAATACACAATATCATGAAATTAAATAGAATATCTCCCCATCAGTAATGAGCCTCTGACACCACTGAAGGTGAGGAAACGATTTTGATTGTCCCACTAGTATGGTCAGACATTCAATTAACTATTAATGGAAGGGTTTAGATCATTACCTGAAACTCCACAAGTGCAAAGCCTTCAGGCGATCTTAGCCCTTTCGTAGTGAGTCATTTCCACATGTACAACTTTGCATTCCCTTTGAGTCCAAGCTCCTCCTCAATAGTCAATGTTTTCACAAAACCCTAATTCCTACTCAATTACTAGTATAAAGATTTAGTGCATCAAAGAGAGGGAGATGAGCATGACTATATAAAAGATGAGAGAATTAGAATCCTATATTGCTTTGGTTTTTAGAGTCCATGTATATCTTCAACCAAAATCCCTATTAGTTAGAATTGTAGATAAACCTAACTTTAGCATAGAGATTTCCTACTTGGAGTCAAACACTCACAAAACCAATCTTACCATTATTGATAAGATATTAAATAATAAGCAATATAATAATTCCTTTCCCCTAACACCCTTAAACCCATATCGGCCACATCCGTCAGCTGTCCTCGAAACCTTCATTACAGGGGATAGCAGTGGGCTAGCGGTGGAGGGTAAAAGAAAGCATCGAAGGGACACAGATTTTTAACGTCGTGTTGAAGTTAATTAAACGTTAACAGCTTGGGACCATGTTTGATGAAGAACCCAACAAAATGGTGTCAATCAGGCTCGACAAGTAACCCAGGACCCGACATGGCAAGATATGTTCCTTCAATTACTGCAAACTACCACTGAGAGAGTGAGAGGGCTTCTAATCTAACACTGCCAAGCCCCGACGATAGAATCTGAAAAGAGGAGGGAAGGAGCTACGAAGGTCAAGTCTCTTTCCTTCTTTCTTTTCTCGGTCTCTGTTCCTCCAAAGACTCGTAACAGTCCAACAGGGTAGCCTCGAACCAAAAGATTACGTTAACCCAAACAAATCACAATTTCTATTCCCTCCATTTCCTTCCATAGGTTAGTATTCTCTGCTACCCTCTTCTGTTATCATGTTTCCCCAACTCAACAAAACTTCTGTCTTCTTTTCTCTCTTCCCTTGTTTCCTTCCCTCTGTACCCTTTACTGCATAGAGGAACAAAATGAATAGTAAAGACAAGCTTGTGGTAGAAGTTGTTAGAGCCCGTAACTTGATGCCCAAGGATGGAGAAGGCTCATCGTTGGCATTCGTGGAGGTGGAGTTTGAGAACCAGAGACTGAGAACCCAAGTAAAACACAAAGACCTGAATCCTATTTGGAAAGAGACCTTTTCAGAATAAAGGAGGACGGACGTTGTGATAGACATTAGGGAATACAACCGGAATCTTAAGGCTCCGCCATCAGTTCCTCCATCTCCGTCGCTGGAATCGGAATGTCGGGACCAAGAAGAATTGTGTTCTGACCCATATATACTTATACAACAATGTAAAATAATAAGTTTACTCTTCAAGGGTAAACTTGTTATTTAAAAAATACCAACAATGACACATCATCACTTGACGCTTGTGAACTAACGGAATGGATTTAAGATTCATTATTTTTTCAAAACAGGGTATACACTGAATATTTTTAGAAATTTAGGTTTGTTTCTCATATAAATTTTGAAAATAGGGGTGGTACAAGATAATTTTCCTAATAATAACTTATGATCGATTACAATGCATCTCAGACATATCATAACCAATACATTTACCATTACTATTTTGGTCTTATTAATAAATCAATCTTATTCACAAAAAAACCTTTATTAATTACATTATTATTATAGACGCGACCACATGGATCATGCATGATGCAAGCATTGGCAAAGGACGTTTAGTCGCCTCGTGGGGATGGAGTTAAACATAACATAAGAGTTAAACAAACATTATGCTTTGTATATAATAATGATTTTTTTTTTTTTATAGAAGTATATAATAATGATCAATGTTTTAAAAACTTGAAACCAAATATGAGATGTTAACTGAAAAAGAAAAAGATATGGCATCAATTTCTATTGCATATTGATCCCTTACGAGTTAGGACTCTGCACTATCCACCCCCTAATGGGGTTCATTATAAAGATAAATCTTGACAAGGTTATTCTAGTCTTTTGACACTTCTTTTGGGATTAGGGCTTCATCATTGTCTTCATATAAAACGAAAATAGGACTAAATGCATGAACTTCAAAACCAACAGCAAGTTTTTGTTTTGGCAACAAAAGAAAATTTTACTATTCCCAAAATGAATTTTGAAATTCAAAAAATAATTTTCTCTTGGTTCAGGACCTCTCAAACACAATGAGAATTTCTGAAACCAAAAAAATAGTACAATTTTTGTATTTTATTCTTTTCTTTTATTCTCTTAGCTACCAAACACAGGCTACAACTGACAACATTTTTTCTCTCATAAAATATGAGTTAAAGCTATACATGCGAGGTCATTTCCCCCACCCAAAACATTGTAGCACCTATATGCCTTTTCTGATAGATTTCCATACCATACTCATTCTCCAATGCCCAAAATTGCACATATACGTCGTGGAAAGAACCTCCCGCCACAAAATATACACTCTCTTTTTTTATAATTTATAAGAGTAATGATTTTCATATTAACAAAAAGGTTGAATAATTTCTTTGGCATGATGTTGTCGTTTGCATAGTCTTATACTCACTTTTGGATCAATGGAACCCAAGTGGGTCACCCTAAACCAACCCTACATGGCACCAAAGAAAAAACATAAAACCCAACCCCACATGAGTGGAGAAAAGGTTTGTTTTTTCGGTTAAAGTGGGAAAAAAGAGCAAAGCAAAACAAAAGTTGGGATTAGTGGGATCTATACTACTGTGTTCAAACATAACAAAGTACACTGACTGATCAAGTCCTCCGAGCCATGATTCATCGTGTCCAGCGGTCCATCTTCACCGCCTGATCAGAATAAAAAAAGCAGTTTCACATTAACTTTGTATAATTGAATAATTTTTTTCTTTTCTTAACACCCAAACATGGCCTTAAAAATCTTTATTTTAGGACAAGCATAATGGCATTTTTGTAGTTTTATTGAAATCTGAGGCTTATCCACATTGGAGACAGTGAAGCGTGCTCGGTGGACGTGCGCAGGATCGCACAGCTATTTCTACCTTTTCTTAAAAGTGGAGACCACCCGCATTTATTTTACCCTGCGCCGCCTCAGATGAGAAGATTGCAGAAGATCTCGTTCAAATTATTATATTAATGATTGATCTTCGATGACAATTATAGCCTTATGTTGCATAAAAAGTCAAAACTAGCAACTCCACTTTTGTTAAATGACGATCATAGCCCTATTTTAATATCGGAAAGTCTTAAAATGGCTTTTTACGATTGGGTCTGATAAGATGATGGGCATGTAACGGGTATCGGTCATCCCGTGAACCGGTACGACACTGATATGATTCGTACGATATCAAACAATTTTGGCCCAATATTCTACAGAAATTTAGTTTTTTTTTTTTTTTTTGTTACAGTTTTACCGCTGATCTGTATCATCCATTAATATGGTATCTGATAGGTAGCTAGTGATAATATCGTGCAGTATCAGTCAATACCTTTAACTACATACATATAAAATATCAAATTTTTGTCCAAAATAAGTGAGGAAAGTTGTCCTGATTCTTATTCAAAGTCTTAATAAAAGGAAAAAATTGTTATCTAAAAACAGTCATTGATATAATAATGAATAATTTTTTTACCTCCATTTACACATACAAAGATGAACTAAAAATGTTTGGATATGCTTTTGTATATATCACATAGCATTTTCCTTTCCATTAATGGTATCATGGATGATTTTCCAAAACAAATAATGAGCGAATGTTTTCCATACAAAAATAATCATAACCTTATCCTAACTAAATGGGGATGGCTAGATGGATCTGATACGATATAAAGAAAATAAAAATAATAAAAGTAAACAAAAATTTGAAAATAAATGGTGGTAAATGGAGGTAACATGAGGTAAAATAATAAGTCAAAAGTGCATCATAGGAACATTCCTTACAAGGGGCTGGTTACACGAGTCATAGTCATCCACATTACTTTATCCACAATCATACCATAATCGAACCCTACTATATGCAAATCCTTTATTTCTATTTCATTGATAGTTATTTTAGGCCTGCATTTACCTCTTCTTCTTATCAATATAGATAGCAATATAGCATTAATTTGTGTCATTTGACAAATTATAAGCCTAAATTTTGAAGATTGGTTGACCTCTAGCTCCCTACCTATATGTTAAACTTTAGTTGAAACGGACTTTTCCAAGTGGATAACTCTAGTATGGCATATATGGAAAGATTGGGAATTGTTTTTGTGTTTGCCCATACCTATTTAGTTATTTATTGCTCTCACATACTTTATAGGTTTTCAATCATCTTGTTGATGAAGCCCGATTGGGTGTTGTTAGAGAGGTATCTACTATTGCTTCAATTCTTGTTGTTCTTGTTTATGTGGTACTTAGTGTTGGGGTACGATGTATTGTATTCCATCATAGTTTAATCCAGAGAGTATTGGTGTAGGCTCTCAAAGAACGACAATCATTTATGACTTGTTTATTGAGGGTAATTGAGTACTTTTTGGTATTAGGGTTTTTCATTATAGATTTGTAACAAGTTTCTCTTTCTATGTAAACAATATAAGAGAGGTGTGAGGAAGAGTGCCGTACCCTTATTTTCCATTGATAATGAAATAATTATCTCATCTCACCAAGGACGTAAACAATCTTACCGAATTTTGAAAATACGTGTGCATTATTTGTTAATGTTTTTTCATTATTTTTTACACCATTTTAGATGTGCATTTCTACACCTAGCATTTCTGGTGACCACTTCATTATTCACGCGGATGGCGCATGGAAAGCTGGTTCTTCAGTTGGAAGTAGAGGGGTCATCATTTTCGATTATGGCTATAGGAAGGGATTTATTGCTGTCAATTGGAAAGCTAGTTGTAGTTTCTCTGCTACCTTTGGTTGAGGATGAGGACGTTAAGAATGGCTCGTTGTTGGCCAAGAGCTTAATTGGGTGTTAATCGGTTGCGTCTGTTCTATGACTCAAGTAATTGGTTGCTTTTTTTAATGGGTTTGGTGAAAGTCCGGATTGGGCCATTAGGATAATAGTGAATTATATTCGTCGTAATTGGTTGCTTTTTTTAATGGGTTCTGTTTTTTGATGTTTCCAAGGTTTGATGGATTCAGCCACCTTTGTTCATTGTTGACTTTGGCCTTCTGAAAGATGGAGTCTATTTATTTATTTTTCCAATAAATCCCATGTGGTGGAGGCATTTTCCCTATGAATTAAAAAAAAAAATGTTGTCAATTGATAAAATCATAATTGAAAAATTAGGGTTTGGACTCAACCAAGTCACTCGAGTCGAGTCAAAATTTTAGAAAATCTAGTAAAGAGTCATGTAGACTTGACGAGTGTTAAAATGTGGCAAGATTTAGTAGCGAATCGTTCTAGTCAAATAAAACTAGGTCTTCGTACTCAAATCATCATAAATTCGTCAAGTTTAGTCATTTTTTAAAATACTATCAATGAACATGTTTGTAATGGCATAAACTCAAAATTCTAGCTTATATTATTGAACATGTTTGCAATGGCATAAACTCAAAATTCAATGATACGTGATTCTTTCAATTTTTTCCTTCAATGTGTATCATTTGATTTTTTAAAAATTAATTTATACATATTTAATTTGTTTTAAAAAATAACAAAAAAAACTATTTCATCGCATTCCTTTATGCTCTCTCACAGGGTGTTATGAAATGATACCATTGCTCTCCTAGGTGATACCCGTATGTATTTTTTTTATTGACCCAAGTGTTGGCGTCGAGGCAATAAGACTAACATTCTTCATCCCTTAAAAAAAATATTCATTTATTTAGGTTCGATCAAACCAAATTATTAGAATTTTATGAAAGGCGAGTCAAGTCAAAAAATCCGATTTTCATCAAAGAAAACTAGGCACAAATGTGGGCTACATGGACATGAATACCAGAGTATTTGGTAAAACAAAGAAAAAAAAAAAAAAAAAAAAAAAAGCAGCCGGGCAGCCAGCGTTCTATTTCCCTAAAAATAAATACTGGACGTGGCTTTAACCGATTTTTTCTTTTCGTTTTCGTCTCACTCAACTGCAATGGCAGTATAACCCTGCTCATTATCATTATCCGATATCTCCCGTGTTCATTTACCCCAGCTCGGTTGCTGGTAGCTTGTAACCGCTGTTGTCGAAGGACCATCTCCAAACCCTAGAAACCAACGAAGTAAAAAAGATCTTGATTCCCTCAATTTTTTTCCGGGAATCGAGAATCCGATCTAGACTCGTTGTATATTCCTTCGAGATCTATTCATGGAACCTTATCCTAAAAGATCCCGTTTTGAAAACGGTGGATTTGGAGTAAACCCTAGAGGTTCGGAGCAACAAGACTGGGGCTTCTACCAGCAAAGTAATGGAGGTGGGGATCTCGAATGCAGGCGGTTCAATACACCTGAAGGTTGCCCTTTTGGATCGAACTGTAGATTTCGGCACGTTACAGCTGGTAGATATTTTCAACCCTTTCATTTCTACAATGAATAAATTTTATCTGATATGTCTTTGATATTAGTTACTGTTATTGTTTATTTTATTTTATGGTGGATTATTTGAGCGCTAAATTCAAATTTCCAGATTAGTCGGATGGTGGTTTTTTGGAATTTTAACTGTTACTGATAAGGGCACTTGATGTTAATTTTGGTGCTTGTTGATGCGAAAGATAATTTATTTTTACTCAATTTGGGACCTCAGGCGTTGGAGATTGTTTCCGTTCAGTGGGGAACTTGCAGGAAGCCCTTCTGGTGCATGGGGAATAGAAACCATAGACAGTATTGATGAATTTTTTGTTTTGGCATGGTCCATATAGTATGCGTGTTCTAATCTACTAAACTCTATAGGACAAAATCTTTCCATACAGTGATATTTCTGCTGGGTGTATACCACAATTCAATCTATTATGGCCCTTCTCATTATTGTTAGTTTACTGATGCCTTTTTTGGGGGACATGTAACTAATCTTATTGCTCCAATTTGGTCACGTATCTATAACATGCTTCTCTTACTGAACAACCTTCTGGCGTCCAATTTTTCAAAGCCATTTTACTAACCTTGGCTCATTTGGATTCTTTATAGCAAACTTGTATTTATATTTTTAATATCATATAGACTGGCCAATATCCGTTCGTGATGGTTGTTGCTCATTGCTCTAAATGAGTAAACCTTTATCCTCCAGAGTTAACTCAACATCCAATGTTGATGTGTGAAGACTTGAGGGTAATAATGTATGCAGCCTTGCCCCGCTCCGCAGAGAGGTTGTTTCTAGTTTCCTAACTCGAACTTGTGGTCATTTGGTCACAATGCAGCAACCTTACCATTGCACCAAGGTCAGCCCTTGTATGTGCTCACACACACACACACACACACACACACACACACACATATCTATATCTATCTATATATACTTATATATATAAGAAACCCAACTCAATATGGAACTGATCTTAAGCAAATCCTTATGTATCCAACTCCCTACCAAAATAAATAAATAAAAGATTACATATAAATGCCAATAAAAATAAATAAATATCTACCAAACCCCTATGGACCAAATAGTGGGTCTTTCCGGTCTAACCATGCTAACACGACTTCATCAACTCTAAGAACTTGACTCCATCAAGTTTGGATGGGGACCAAGGATACCAATAGAGTCTACTTGTTGGAGGAGAAATGATCCTGCGGTCTGCTGAGCTTGATGGTTTGGAAGTCCTTCGAGGAAAAAAGCTTCATCCTGTGTCCACCATGCTTGAAGGAAGAAGTGTTCTTATAGCCACAATGTTGTACCTTCTTATCAAATAATCATAGTTGTCAAAAAAAGAATGTGACATACCTTCAGATTGTATCCTCGGAACCACCAATTGAGTATGTGAGCAAACACTTATTAGTAATCTTAACATTGGTGTTGTTCACCCACGCAACCTTGTAGGCATTGGGATGTGATTTTGTCTTCGATCCTAGCTTGCAAATAACATCTTCAAATATGGCATTAGTGGAGTTGCCTTTATTACATAATTGCATAATTGGTCGTTGCACTTCACTCTGGTCTAGAAGGTACTGTCATGGCACCAATCTTCCTCGTAAAAAACCTTGTGAGTGGTCAAAACAGGATGAAGAACTTACATACAAGGTTGTCCCTCCCCATCACTGTCATTGCCGTTGACTTTCACCAGGGTTACACTTTGCCTCCAAACAAATTGTCTCAAGACTCTATTGCTCTTTTGGAGGAAGAGGTATAAAAGAATCATTGTTGATATAAGCTACCAAATGGTTGGGACATTGAGCAGAGACATGTTCGTACCCTTTGCACATGAAGCACTGAAGGACAGCCTTTGGTATCACAGGTCTATTAGAATGATGACATTGAGGTGGAGAGTAAGGCGTAAAAGATGCCATGGATTAACCTTTAGCCCGTTGGCTTGCTGAACGACTTTACCCGAGGAGAAGATTTCTATGCTTTGTTGGATGATGACTCAGTCGGGATCCTCCTCTGCTTCTTCCTCTCTACCAGCCACTTCTGCGCCACACTCTGCTCAGTCAAGAATTACATTTGGTGGTCTTTGTGCATCAATCCCTTACTAGAATTGGATTATTAACTCTAGGGCTACCGATCACAAGACTACTCACTTTCTTTTCTACAGATTGTCTGTCCATCCTCAGGTAAACCCAAGGTTTGAGTAGTTGATGGTTCTCTATCTCCTATTGCTGGAATAGGTTCCATTAATTGCTCACCCTCCTTGTCCGTTTCCTTTGTTTTACATGTTCTTCAGTTTTCTACTAATTTGTTGTCTGTTGGTAGTATTATTAAAGATTTGAACTGTAAAGTCACTTTCTTTCCCACTCACTTGTGTTCAGGACTTCTTGATGGGGGTAACCGGGTAACGGTTGGCAGTGGTAGAATGAGTGGTGGTCTCTATTACTTGGATAGTGGATCTACACAGGCTCATCATACATCTTCAGAGTTGGCCCTTTCAGAGCTCCATGGTTGACATCGTTGTTTAGGATACCCCAATGGGGAACTTTATATAGAATATTTCCTACTTTAGTTAAACATTGACTCAAAACCAGTTTAATTGTGATGCTTGTGTTTTTGCTAAGCAAACTCGGAATGTTTATCCTATCTATATGATAATATAAGTATTGTTCCTTTCTCTTTGATTCGTTTTGATGTTTGGGGCCTTACCGCTTGTATCTGTTTCTGGGTATCACTAGTTTGTTACATTTATAAAATTGTCATACTTGTCTTATTTTGGTCTATTTCTTGCATTATAAGTGAGGTATTTAAATGCTTCAAGGAGTTCCACTGTACGGTTCAACTCAGGATGATGCAAAGGTCAAGATCTTGAGAACTGACAATGGTAGGGAATACATGGAGGGATCCTTTTAGTTCTACCTTGTGGACTATGGGATCATTCATCAAACCAGTTGTGTGGTTACACCTGAATAGAATGGGGTGCAGAGTGTAAGAACAGACATCTGTTGGAGGTAGCCCGTTCCCTTATGTTTGAGATGCATGTTCTTGCCATATATTGGAGTGAGGCTGATGTAGATAAGTCACTTGGGCTTATTTTATTACAAATAAGTCTTGGGTTGTGTTATGTATGTGTTGGGCCTTTGATCCCATGGGTTTTCTTTGAAATGGGTCACTTTAATGAGCCTAAAATATGGGTAGAAGGTAGGAAAACGGGATTTTATTCATTAGTTTAATTAGTTGCTGTTTAATTTAATAAAAGGCCCATTAGGCTATTAGTTGGTTGTAAAGTTCTATATGGACTATTAGTTAGTTAGTCCTATTCCATGTTGGAGTCATAAAGTCAAGTCCTAGTCCTATTTTGAATTCTTAGTTGTAGTAGGAGTGTCTAGTCCTATTGAGAAACTAGCTCCTAGATGTAGTAAGAGTGTCTAGTCCTATTGGGAAACTAGCTCCTAGTATTAGTATGATTGTAAACTTTCCCTCTATAAATAGGGAGGCATATGTACCATTATTGGACAGATTTGAATGAAAGAAAGTTTGCAACTAAATGCTTAGAGCAGCTGAGATAGTTGTGGGTGAGAAGCCCAGACTGAGATAGCCACTTTATTCTCTCTTTCACCCTTCTCAACCCCTCATCTGTTTTATTCTTCTTTTTTATTTTATTTGTTGTGACATTCAAGAGGTATAGTTCAGATTTTGATAAAAGTCTCCAGAAATCAGAACCAATCAGCAATCCTAGTGGGAATAGGAGAGAGATCGATCTCCTCTCTTTCTCTCTTCTATACTCTGTTCAGCTAGGTCTTCAATCAGGGTATTACAGGCCTCATAAGGGTCCCACGATCCTTACCTAGTCATTGTTGGAAGTATTTAACTGCTGTTGTTGAAGGCTCTTCTCAGTTTTCTCTCTTAGGTCAGAAAATCAAGAAAGCTTGTAACTTCACAACCAGCCGTCAGAATCCTCTCAACTTTGGGGGTTTTTGTATCCTCCCTAGGGACTATCTACGTCCAAGAGTGCAACTCAATCGGACTCTTACAGCCTTGGCCGCACCTCTCTCTCTCCAGCTCTGTAACAGGTCTTTCTCTCTTCTATCGGGTTAGGTTTTAGGCTGGTTTTGTTCCTATATGGGTATTGTATCCTTAAGGATTTATTTGATGGTATTATTTCTTTGTTTCTCACTCCTATTTGTATTTTTTGGGGTTATAAACTGCGGAGTTAGTTACTTGTAATCTACTCTTGCATTAAGTGGTATCAGAGCTACGGTTGAAGAAAGCTCCAAACAATCTATCAGGGCCTTACCGAAGATGGTTCCATCAGTTTGTTACTTCACTGGACAAAGGGATACATTCTACATCCTTGATTGGTTAGCTTCTCTGGAGGAATATTTTGACTACTATAACTTGACAGAGACACAAAAGCTTCAAGTTGTTTGCTTCCGGTTGATTGGTCATGCTAGAGATTGGAGGAGAGTCCATGGAAAGTGACTCCGAGTTCGAGGACATGAGCCTAGGACTTGGGAAGAGATGAAGTACCAGTTAGTGACACAATACCTCCCTGTATATTTTCAAAGAAGGCTCTTCCCTCCACAGGATTCCCATCATAATACCTCTACTACTGCCCAATCTAATGATCAACCACGTTATTTTCATGGGGAATTCCTTGAATGGATGCGTGAATTGGACATGTACTTTGACAACTACAACTTAACAGAGACACAAAAATGCCAATATGCGTGTTCCCAGATGAATGATTGTGTACGGATGCAATGGAGAGTCCGTGAAAGGCAACTTCAAGCTCAAGATGTAAACCTAGAACGTGGGACGAGATACAGTATGAGTTGGCAGGCATGTACCTATCTGAGCATGAACAAAACATGTACTTCCACCAGATGTCCAAAAGCCACCCACACTTGACAATAGCATGAAGGAATCATCGGCCTCTATTGCAAAAGAGCAACAAGAGAAGACACCTCTGACTAGTAAACTAGAGTCAAAAGTTGAGGTTTGTGTTAAAATTTTTTCAGCCATTCCTATTGTTGAGGAAAAACTAGTCATTGATGTTTCCATCGAGACTCATGTGGGAGAAGTCGAAAGCAACAAGGTTGCCACAATGGACAAGGAAGTTGAGACTGAGGAACTTGACACTACAATTGTGATGATTGTGAATAGCCAAGAGAAAGATCCTAAGGAGTTCAAGAATGAAGTTGTGTTTGAACCATCAATGGAACCTGTTGGGAACCACCAGATAAATGAACCAAAAGAACTTTATGTTGCATTGAAGTTAGAAGAGATCAAATGTGCATATGTAGATGACCCTATGGATACATCCAAAGATGTTGAAGTTGAGCATGTGGAGTTCGTCATCCCATTAAAGTATCTTGAAGATCGACCCCTTCACATTCTAGACTACATTTTTATTATCAAAGAGCTACCTGAATTTTTCTATGGCTTGAAGAGGGACGTGCACCATGATATAATCACCCTCACACTTTACACAATTCGAGAACGAATTTTTTCTAAGAGAGGGCGAGTTGATGTAGATAAGTCACTTGGGCTTATTTTATTGCAAATAAGCTTTGAGTTGTGTTATGTATGTGTTGGGCCTTTGATCTCATGGGTTTTCTTTGAAATGGCCCACTTTAATGGGCCTAAAATATGGGTAGAAGGTAGGAAAACGGGATTTTATTCATTAGTTTAATTAGTTGCTATTTAATTTAATAAAGGCCCATTAGGCTATTAGTTGGTTGTAAAGTCCTATATGGACTATTAGTTAGTTAGTCATACTCCATGTTGGAGTCATAAAGTCAAGTCCTAGTCCTATTTTGGATTCTTAGTTGTAGTAGGAGTGTCTAGTCCTATTGGGAAACTAGCTCCTAGTATTAGTATGATTGTAAACTTCCCCTCTATAAATAGGGAGGCATATGTACCATTATTGGACAAATTTGAATGAAAGAAAGTTTGCATTTATGAAAGAAAGTTTGCAACTAAATACTTAGAGCAGCTGAAATAGCTGTGGGTGAGAAGCCCAGGCTAAGATAGCCACTTTCTTTATTTTCTTTCACCCTTCTCAACCCCCCTATGTTTTATTCTTCTTTTTTTATTTTATTTGCTGTAACATTCAAGAGGTATAGTTCAGATTTTGATAAAAGTCTCTAGAAATCAGAACCGATCAGCAATTCTAGTGGGAATAGGAGAGAGATCAATCTCCTCTCTTTCTCTCTTCTATACTCTGTTTAGCCAGGTCTTCAATCGGGTATTCCAGGCCTCATAAGGGTCCCACGATCCTTACCTAGTCACTGTTGGAAGCATTCAGCTGCTGTTCTTGAAGGTTCTTCTCAGTTTTTGCTCCTAGGTTAGAAAATCAAGAAAGCTTGTAACTTCACAACCAACCGTCAGAATCCTTTCAACTTTGGGGGTTTTTGTACCCTCCCTAGGGACTATCTACGCCTAAGAGTGCAACTTAATCGGACTCCTACAGCCCTGGCCGCACCTCTCACTCTCCAGCTCTATAACAGGTCTTTCTCCAATCGGGTTGGGTTTTGGGTTGGTTTTGTTCCTATATGGGTATTGTATCCTTAGGGATTTATTTGATGGTATTATTTCTTTGTTTCTTACTCCTATTTGTATTGTTTGGGGTTATACACTGCGGAGTGAGTTACTTGTAATCTACTCCTGCATTAGAGGCGGTCCTTATTACTACCTACCTTATAAATAGGATGCCATCACACATACTGGGGTTCAAGTGTCCTGTGGAGATACTTTGTGGGGTTCAGGTAGCTTTGTTCTTCCTCCTAAGGTGTTTGGCTCGGTCGGCTTTTTCTGAAATCATCATGTGCTTGGTAAGCTCGACCATGGGGGTCTCAGGTGCATTTTTCTAGGATATTCTCCTACTCAGAAAGGTTATAAGTGTTATCACCATCCTTCCAGATGATTCTTTGTTTCTATGAATGTGATTTTCCGTGAGACTGAGGCATACTACTCACCTTTTCAAGGGGAGTCTCTTAGAAGTGAAGAGGTTCCCTTGATTCCTTCATTTAATGGCCCTTCACTCATTCTGATAGATAAGGGAGGAAATGATGACATTGGTGTGAGGGCAAGAGGATGAGTGAGAAAAGGACACTGGTGTGACTGGGTCTCAAGAAAATTCCATACAAGGGGGGCACTAGTTCAACAGAACTTACAGGTTCTTGATCATGAGTTACATATGTTTTCTCGCAAGAAAAGGAGAACTGACACTACCATTGCTCCATAGTTGACTTTGATCCTGATTCTGTTCTCCCCGGTATCTTTTTTCCCCTTTACTTTTGATCAATCTCTTGATGTTCCTATTGCCTATAGAAAAGGTATTAGGGCTTGCACTCAACATCCTATTTCAAATGTTGTATCCTATAATATTCTATCTCCCTTCTATCATTCTTTTGTCTTCTTTTTCCGTTCCTCAGACTTGGCAGGAGGTAATTGCAGAGCCTAGATGGAAGGATGCAACGAATGAGGAGATGAGGGCTCTTCACAAAAATGGCACATGGGACTTAGTTACTATTCCATTATAGAAGCGACCACTTGGCTGCAAATGGGTGTACAATTAAACAAAATAATGATGGGACTACAGACATGTACAAAGCAAGGCTGGTTGCCAAGGGCTTCACTCAGACATATGGGATTGACTACCAGGAGACTTTTGCCCCTGTTGCTAATATGAACACAGTCATAGGTATTATCTCTGTGTAGTAAACCTTGGTTGGGAGTTATAACAACTGGACATAAAGAATGCATTTCTTTATGGTGAGTTGACGGAGGAAGTGTATATGGATGTTCCACTAGGCTACTTCAGTTTGGAAACCCAGGGCAAAGCGTGCAAATTGAAAAGAGCTATGTATGGATTAAAGTAGTCTCCCAAGGCATGGTTTGGTCGGCTCCACAAGGCTATGATAGCTATTGGCTTCACTTAAAGTAATACTGATCAGACCCTTCTCATTAAAATGGTGGGTGACCCGGTTACTATCCTAATCGTTTATGTGGATGACATTGTTATGGGCAATGATACAATTGAGATCTCTAAGCTCAAGGCTTATTTTGGTAAAATGTTTGGGATTAAAGACCTTGGGACGCGCTAAAGTACTTTCTTAGGATTGAGGTTGCACGGTCTACCAAGGGTATTGTTCTTTATCAATGAAAATATACCTTGAACCTTCTCTCTGAGGTAGGCATGTTAGGGTGTAAGCGTTCAAATACATTAATTGACGCAAACTCTCATCTAAAAAACAATGAAGGTGAACCGGTTGATAAGGGTCGATATCAAAGGCTGGTTAGAAGACTCATCTATGTATCTCACACTCGATCAGACATAGCTCATGCAATTAGCCTTGTGTCAGTATATGCATGATCCTTACTCTTCTCATATGGAAATTGTGTTCCGTATTCTTTGTTACTTGAAGATGGCTCCAAGGAATGGCATCTTATTCTCCCCTTTTGATCACATGAGGGTTGAGGAGTATTCTGATGCCTATTGGGAAGGTTATCCAAATAATCGTTGTTCCACTACTGACTATGGTACATTTGTTGGTGGCAACCTCGTTACATGGCATAGTAAGAAGTCGTTAGTTGTGGTTAGGTCTGATGCAGAAGTTGAGTTCCGAGTAATGACACATGGTATTTGTGAGTTGCTTTGGCTTCTTGGTCTTCTTCAAGACGTGGGTATGTCTATTTGGTTGCCAATGCTGTTATATTGTAACAATATGTCAGCCATTAGTATTGCACATAATCCAGTCTGACATGATCACACCAAACATGTTGAGATTGACAGACATTTTATCATGGAGAAGTTGGAGCAAGGCCTCATATGCATTCCTTTTGTGAAGTGAAGATCAATTAGTAGATATTCTTATAAAAAGACTTAGTAGTAAAGTTTTTTATTCTATTTTGTGTAAGTTGGGCATGAGTGATATCCATTCACCAACTTGAGGGGGATGTTGTCATAATGGGTTTTAGGGGTAATTTATGATTATAATCAAATGGCTCCTTAAGTCCCTTTTAGGGTTCCATTTCATTATAAAAAGAGAGGCTTGTGTCAAGTTAGAGACATAAGTCATATTCTCCCTAAATCAACATTTACTTAGAAAAATAATCTCTCTTCCTTGAAATCAAATCAGGTCAAACAAGCGTGGATAGTTAGAAGACTCAAAGTTGGTATAATACAAATCTAGCTCAAATACCTTTTTCAACTCCCTTTGCTCTCAAATTCAATCTCGGGTTCATATCATCACCCCGACAATAATCGGTATGTGTGCACGAATTTATTACTATAACAAATAAATTCAGAAGTTAATAAAATTTATAAGAGATCATCTACACACATATGTACTCAATAATTATTTCAGACCATAAACAATCCCTAGTTACGATCAACAACATGAAAAATCTCAAAACTTTTGTTCTGTTCCACCCAGAAAATACGGTCCACATGCAAAAACCCTATATTCTCTCTCCCTCCCTCTCAAATTGTAATTTTGCCTCTTGTTAAAACATGATTTAATTTTATGAAAACATAAATATACTTATAAAACTATGAAAAATACAAGTATTAAGTCATGGAAAACTCGGATTATAACCTTAAGCATCAAAACCCTAGTCTACCTTCATAGCACATCAAAACTAATTAGAACGAGGTATAGTTTAGCATACCTCTTGTATGCATTTTTTGCTCAATAAAATATATTAAAATTATTTTGAGAGTCTTTGAAGATGTATAAATAAACCTCTAGCAGCTATGAAGGTATGCTCTTGCTCTTCTCCTTTTCCCCCTTCTCCTTATTTGTTTGCTACTCACTTTTCTACCAAAAAAAAAAAAAAATTCAACTTTCTATTTTTTCTCTCCTTTGCTCTCTTTCCTTATTTATTTATTTATTTTTTGAAAACTTGCCTATACTAATTCCCTCATTTTCTTTCATTGATCTAACCCCCATGTACACATTCGTTGCATCTAATTACTAGCACATGTTTTCCCTCTTTGCTCCCCAATTCTTTCCTTTCTAGTTAAATCTCCAATATCTTCACTAAGGATTTTGGGGGGTAGGGTGAGGTTGTCCTTAAATCCCTACTTACTTTGAAGAAAATTCAAATTTCAAAATTAAGAAAACAAGAAAGTTGTTCACCTAATCTGGGAAATTGGCATGTAGGAAAAATATAAGTCCATCTATTATGGAGATGCGGGGGAATTGAACCTTGTACCTCATACAAACAAAGCAAGCCTACACCATTGAGTTAAAAACAACAACTTACAAAACCTTATCCCAACTTAATTTGGAGTCGGCTACATGGAATTCCAACCAAGGACAAGAGCAAGGATCCATGCAAAAAGATTGACGGGTTATGGCTAATTATAACAAGTGCCAGCTGTCAACCTGACGCACACTACAAATCAGCCATAGTCTGATAATGACAAACTATAATAAGGTACTGGCAGTCTAATTGAAGTACCATATAGATCGCTCAAGTCAAAGCATCCTACATGCATTACGTCCACCACCAAGACAATCCATCACCCAACCTACTTTTATAAAAGGAGAAATGAGAACGAATTCTTAACAACCTTGCTAAGCACGAAAGTAACAACTCGAACACACAACTCCGCGTTGAAAACTAGAAAAGAACCCCATAACTCGAGCCAGAGGTATCTATGAATTGCAGTTCAATGCAAAAGCATAAAGCCCACAACCACAACCAAACCAATTGCAACTCACGTGTGTTATGTCCACCACCAAGACAATTGGTTATTGAAAACATCCTTGGCAAAATGCTTTCGCAGTGGTCTGTCTTTTAGAAATCCAAGAATTTCACCTCTTAACAATTCGAAGTTGTGTGTTAGAGCCATTGAGTATACCATTTTAAGCGACATTCTTGAAGCTTGTCTTGAATCGGGCCACCCCCAACTCAACTCTAACCCTGTCATTTCTCACTTTATCTCATAGTTTTGCTGTACATCCTTCTCCGCATCCGCTTCTCTGCAACACTCAACTTATCCATGTTACGCTTCTTGACTGCCCAGTATTCTGCCCCATACAACATAGCCGGTCTTACGACAGTTCTGTAGAACTTCCCTTTAAGCTTGAGAGGAATACGTTGATCGCACAACACTCCAGATGCACCTCTCCACTTTATCCATCTCCACAATAGAAATGATATATTTTTTTTTTCCTACATGCCAATTTCTTAGATGAGGTGGATAACTTTGTCTTTTAAATTTTGAAATATGAATTTTCTTTCTAGTAAGGAAGGATTTAATGACAACCTCACCCTGTCACCAAAATCATTAGTGAAGATATTTGGAGATTTAGCTAGAAAGGAAGGATTTGGGGAGCAAAAAGGGAAAGCATGTGCTAGTCAATAGATGCAATGAATGTGGACTAGGTGAAGGTTGGGTCAATGAAAGAAAATGAGGGAATTAGTGGATACAAGTTTAAAATAAATAAGAAAATTAAGGAAAGAGAACAAAGGAGAGAAGGAAGATTAAGGGACAAATAAAGAGAAGGGGGGATTTATCTCTCACGATTGGGGGGAAATCCTGAGCCCAAAATTATGCAAGGAGAGAGACCATCATGGTTATTGGAGGTTTATTTTATACATGATCTTCAAGGACTCTCTGAAGAGTTTTCATATATTTTGTTGAGCAAGAACATTTTTATAAGGGGTATGTTGAACTATACCTTGTTCTAATTAGTTTTGATGTGCTACATGGGGGTAGACTAGGGTTTGGGTGCTTGAGGTTATATTCTGAGTTTTCCATGGCTGAGTATGTATGTATGTATGTTTTTATAATATTAAATCATGGATTAAAATCATGCAAATTCGAATTTGAGAGGTGATGAGAGAGAAGATAGGGTTTTTGCATGTTGATAGTATCTCCTAGGTTGGACAGAACAATAATCTGAGATTGTTTATGTTGTTGAGCATAGTTTGGTATTGTTTCATGGTTTGAAATAATTATTACGGGTACATATATGTAGATGATCCCTTGCAAATTTCATTAAATCCTGAGTTTATTTGCTATAGTTTCATGCACCCGGATTGGTCATTGTTAGGGGGATGATCTGAACCCGAGATTGAAGTTGACAGCAAACGTAGCTAGAAAAGGTATTTTAAGCTAGTTTTTTTTTGTACTGTAACAACTTTTATGAGTCTTCTAACTATCCTTATTGGTTTGACTTGATTTGGATTTGGGAAAGGGGAGACATGAAATAAGATTTTTCTAAAGTTATTGACTGAATTATATCTCAGTCAGAAAACTGTTCTTAAAGTGATTGGAAGCTGTACCTAGAGAGAGTTTTGTGATGAGGTTTTCTTATGGTATTGCGATATATGTATTGGCTTTCGTTTGAACTCGACTGAGTTCATTTTGGAGTGATGCAGTTGGGCGATGGATTTAGAAATATCTTTTATCTACTTTCATTTTTGTTAGAGTTAGAAATAGTATGGTAGATTTTTAATTGAGTGAGATTTTATCTCTATTTTAATTAGATGCAATATTTGTTTCAAATAAGAAAGTAGGTCTGTTTTCCGTCTTTAAATAGATTTATTGAACTCAACTGAGAATTGGAATTGAATGAAATTGATTAAGGTTTTTTTTAGTTTTGAACCATGGATGCCGATAGGCCTGCAACTCCATCCATCACTCTTTTCTGATATTTCTCCTCTCTTTATCTCTTCTATATTCTTCTCCCTTCCCCATCGATCTATTACAACCTTTTTTTCTGTTCGGTTCCTACAACTAGCGACAATACAGCTTGAGAGGAGTGGTCAGATCTTCTTTGATCCCCTTCCTTTCCTCTTGAGATTTTGTGTGGTGGTTCTCCACCTGATGGTGACTGAAACTCCCGAGTTTTGGCTCCAGTTGATATTCCTACGGTGAGAATCGAAGGCAAGAATCAGATCTGGTTCTGGGCCTTGGGCTGAACTGAGTTGCTGGTACAGATGTCCACGTCGCTTGTTGCTGTTTGAGGTCCCTGTCTGCCGGAATCAAGAGGTCATAGGGTTGGTAGCCCTTGTCTGGAAATTCAGGCCAAATCGTGAAGTGTTAAAGGAGCTCTCTCTCCCTTTCGTTTCCCTGGTTCTACCGCCCCTGTGATGGATGTCGTGAGGTTGAAGACAACCTCTTAAAGTGAGTTTCTTAAGTCTTTTCTCACCTATTTCCTAAAGTGCCCCTACCTCTTATGTTTAACCTGATTTGTCCTTATTTTAGTTTAAATTCCTAGTTTGTCCTTGGCCATACGTTTGCTCTCCACTCAAGTCATTTTTTTTTGCTTCCCTTGGTTAAGTTCTAGTTAATTACAAAACTGTCATTCTGTTACTTATTTACAGAACTGCTATTATTCTTGATATTTGGTTGTAAAATTGCTATTTCTTAATTAAGTGGGCCCTAAGTGATCCGATTCCCTCAGATCCGCGGTTTTACAACAAAATCATGTAATTTAATGTCTATGATGTAGAATGGAAAGGGAGGTGTTTATATATGTGATCATATTAGGTTAAATAATGCATAGTACATATGTTATAGACCTACTCACACATCTTTATGGGTCTTTGACTTATTATATTGGAAAGGATCATGGCAGTTCACACAACCAAATTGGATCTTGCCTATGCTTTAAGGAATCACAAACATAAAATAAGAAGCATCACATACCCTTCACCACCATATGTTGAGAATCAATTTGAGCCATCACGTAGTCTCTGAAATGGAAACTTGGATCTCAAGGTTTCTCCCTCTTCATCTCCTTCAGTGTGTCTTGGTGATGGGCATTGGTATGACAACAGGTAGAGACAGAGAGAGGACCTAGAGTACTAGTAGTGTGTACTTCCTATTAAGTGATGCGGATCCAGGTTCCAAAAATTGGAATTGGATCGCTTAGGGCCCACAAGGATGACTAAACATCAAGGATGACTAAACATCTCAATTTAATGATTGAGGGGCAATATTGTAAATTCAGAACAACCATGTGCATTACTGATATTATAACAAGTGATAGGGACGACAAAAATAGGAAAATTATAGAGGGGGGTGTTTTGTAATTAATAAAGTGGGGAGGAACTAATAGAACACACTTTTCAGTACAGGGGGTTTATTTGTAAATTTAAGTTACTGTCCTTACTTGTAATTTCAAAACCCAATCCTCTTCTTCTTCTTCACGATAGAACACAAAATGGTAACCAAGTGTAGACCTTCAGAGGAGAGAACTCCCTCACCACAGAGTTGCTGGATCTGCAAGTTTAGGACAAGGTTAAAAACCTCAAGCCCTATCGGATGCACGTGACAACCAGCAGTGATAGACTCCACCAGCAGGATCTAATTTGTTCTACAACTCAGTCCATCTCAGGTACAAAATCAGATCTGAACTTTTGGTCAGAGCTTCCGGTAGAGACCAAACTTGGTCTTGGATCTGTGTATGGTGAGTCGTTTCAATTGTAGGAATGAGTCCCAAAAATCTTGAACTGGTCTGGTGGGTATTTGTAGTTATCGAGTCCCAATACTAGGGCTGGAAGTATCGCCCAGAATAGGGAAAGAAAAGAAAACCGGAAAAAATAAAGTTAAGATGAAGGAATAAGGAAGTAGGGGAATGGATTTCAGAGAGAGTCAGGGAGGGGGGAAAACAGCTCACGGTAGCCATGGTTTTCATACCCAATTTCAATTCTTCAAAACTTCAAATCTGTCCACAATGGACTACACAGTTGTTTATAAAGACACCAAAAAGAACCTACCTTCCTAATCTGAAACAAAATTAAACTTGCATCTAAATCCAAAAGAAATAAAAATCTCACTTAATTAAGAATACTACCAAACTAGTTCTAGCCCTAAAAGGGAAAGTAAAAAAAGATAAAAAAGAAAGTAAATAAAAGATATTTCTAAATCCATTGCCCGACTGCATTATTAAGGAATGCAACCAACTCTATCTCCTTATTGGCTTAGACTTGGCTTCATTAATTAAATCCATTGATTTGAGATATACTTGGTCAACAAGTAACTTGTCATAATTAGGAAACTAATTCCAACGAGTAACTATCATAATGAGGAAACTTATTGTCTACTTGACTAACAAGTTATGGTCATATGTGACACTCAAATTAGGAAACTAATTTACTACAATCTCCCACTTGAACCATATGACCACTTAATGATAATCTCAAACATGTCTTGCATTTAAACATCATATTGCAGTAAAGACAACCCAGTCACTTCACACCGACACAATCATTATACCTTGTCTGAACAAAACTACTAATGTAAATCATGGCGGTTATACATTATGTAACGATATACTCCCTTCCATAGTCAAAACACTAGCAACTTAATTTAGACCGGTGCATAAATAGGAAATAGACAAAGTATGTAACTTAATGGTCCAACATAATATCTTACTTGTATCAAAGCAAAAGTGTACATATAAAGATTAAAGCAAGAAATATTCAGAAACAACTGAAATATGATCATTTTATTGAAGATGTGAAAATGTCTAATATATAACCATTTTATTAAACTTCATATAAACCCATGTCCGATACTAGATTTCTATAAAGTGTTTAGGCACTTATGCCTTGGTCATAGGATCCACTGTCATCAGACTTGTCTTAATGTGTGTAATAGACACTTCCTGTTTCTAAACAGCTTCCTTCACAAAGTTGTATTGCACTCCGAAATGCTTTGCTTTACTTGAATGATTGTCATTCTTTGAGTAATATACAACGGCAACATTGTACAGTCTCAACGGCTTCGTAATGGTGTCAACAACTTGACGTCCTGTGAAAAAAATTCCACAATCAAATTGCCATAGATGTGGCTTCAAAGCAAGCATGCACAAACTCTGGTTGCATAGTGGAATTAGACACACAGGCCTTTTATTTTTGACTTCCAAGAAATTGCTCCTCCCGCAAGTAGAAAGACATCCAAATGTGGACTTTCTACTATCAAGGTATCCAACATAGTGAGAGTCTAAATATTCGATCACCTCCAATTGATTATATGCTTTGTAAGTAAGCGTGTACTCCAGTCCTCTGCTTGGCATAAAGCCTAACTTCATCAAGTTTATTCTACAATTTGACTAGATTCTTTTAGCTCCTCTCTCCTGGTCCTTTCAAAATTTTCTTTTCCTTTTGATCTATTATCATGGATAAACTCGGTCAGAGATCAGATTGTGTTTGGTGGTGTTCATGTGTGTTGGACAGTATGCAATTCCAATTTGAAAGTGCTACCTTTGTGACAATTTGAAATTGTCCGTTGATAACATAGTTGGGGCGTCTTCAATGACTAATGTGTGGATGTCAAGGGGTACGGTGGTCAGGTCATTAATGTAACCAACTAGTTACCTTCTTTCTGTGTAATGCAAAAAGGTAAGTTCTCTCTCTTTTTCGTTTTTTTGGGGTCACCTCGGGTAATTTTACTAGGTGAGGAATTAGTTGTCATGGTTTCCATACTCTTAGCTTTGGTGCTGGGCTTAAAGTTATCTCCATTCGGATTCTCGGTATATAGCTTTGTCATGTTCAATATTTTCACTTGTCCAACTTAGTTTTAGGTTAGAATTATTCGTGTTGGCAGTGTCCTGTTTGTCAAGTCTTCAGAAGCTTGTTCATTATAATAAGCAAATGGAAATAATTTAACTGGTACTGATGCATTTACATGACAGCAATTGTCTATAAAGTTGCTACAATTTATTGATCATACTGTTTCAGAATATAATTCATTTGTGTGCTAACTGTAATTATATATGATGATGTTTTGAGGTTATCTTTTGTATTTTCTTCTGGGGAAATTTTGTACACTTAAAATTATATACCGCAACTGCTGGTTATACATGGTAAAGTTCACCAATTATCAGAAATTTAGGGCTTGTTTGGGATCGTTCCTAGAACATTTCAGGAATGATCCCATTCCAGCCCTTATTGATCCATCTTATATATGGCCCCTGCCAATCTTGTCAGTAAGATTTTAGCCAAAGTTAGCATCCTATATGGGCCATAACATAAAAGACTTCACAGTTGAGAATAGTAGATATGATTTGGGGAAGGGTTCCCACGATGCCAGAGTTGGGGGGAAATCTCCCACGTCACACCACTGGCGGCGCAGGGAACATTATAATCTACAAGGGCCCACATGGTTGGGTAGGGAATAGAATAATAAAAAAAACCCATGGGAGAGGATGTCAGTACACTGGTATTGTGGAGAACTTTTTCTCATGATTTTGCATAGTGAGATTAGGGGTTTTGGGCTTCACAAGGATAAGAAAAGTGATAATTTGAACATAGCCTCTGACCGTTTCCTTGAATAAGCCATATATCAAATATCACTGGTGTTTATTTCCTTTTGCTCACCCCCGCCCCCCCCCCCCCCCACCCCCAAACACCCAAAAAAAAAAAGTGATGCCTTTCTGGTGGCTCATAATTTGAACATAATCTCTGGAAAACTAATAGTCAAGTCTTTTCGTCTTTCCTCAGGCCAGGTCAAATCATATTTATAACTTTTCAATTTAGCCTCTGTCGTGTGACATTTGATGTATTGCTTATAATGGTCTACTTTTAGAATGTTTATATCGACGATGAATATGTACCCCTTATGGATGGTGCAATGAGAAATTCGATTGTTCTTCAAGCTTCTTTGGCTATTTCAAGTTACCTTATAATTAATTTGTTGTTGCAGATGGCCGAGATGTGGGACCACCTGGCATTTCTTCTGGGGGAAGGCCAAAACCCTGCATGAAATTCTTCAGGTTTGCTCTTTCCTATTCTGTAGTTGGTCATCATTTCTAATACAGATCTTTATTATTCAAAATGGACTCTCTTGAACATTCCCCATAGATAAATGGCTGAAAAGGAGAACGATAGCTGAGCTTTAAAGTTCTTGAACCAGACCAGTATTTTGTCTTTCAGGTCTGGCAGTGCTATCATGGCAGCAGTTTCACTCTCACATCAGCTTCCGATGACATGGAAGTGAAAAATTGCTGCAGCTGAGGCCTCAGGTATACAAGGGGAGGAATGTTGAATACATATTTCATATGACCGGGATTGTTAATCTCTGTGAAATCAAAGGGCTTATCTCTCTATCTTAAAGGAATTGGTTAAAAACATGAACCTGATAAACCACCTTTATCCACGATTGCATCCGAATTACCAATTTTCTTTCTTGTTTAGTGAAGGTCTATATTACAGGAGGTGGAAACAATAGGTTCTCTTGAGGACCTTAACTGTAGATGTTAAAGCTCGTTGTCACACATGGATTTCATTCACATTCTTTGGATCCTCCTGTTAATGGTCCCACCTAACCTTCCCCCCAATCCAAGAAAATTTACTATTGGATAAAGTCGACCATTTGGTCTGTTGCATTCTTTCAGATTCCATATAATAATATACAGTTCAGGGAAACAGCATGGATTCAACGAGTACAGTGATCTGATTGGGGCAGTTTTGTAGTTGAAACTTTTGGAACTCATTAAGTATATATCCTGGTGGTGGGCTGATTCTCCAAAGTAGACCGTCCCATGTAGACCAAAGTTGTTTCCTTCTCTGTTTTGTTGTTAAAGGCTTTGTATTTACCATTTTCATGTCTTCTGACAGTACTTCAGGTTGCCCATTTGGTGAATCTTGCCACTTCCTGCACTATATACCAGGGGGTCTCAGTTCGTTGGGTCTAAGTCCTGTAGTATCTCTCTCAGCTGCTTCAGCTACTGCTTCTCAGAGGAAACAGATGGGGCCCATGGGGGACCCAACTGGCATGGTTAGTGGCTACAAAACAAAGCTTTGCAACAGGTACAACACTCCTGAGGGTTGCAGGTTTGGTGACAAATGTCATTTTGCGCATGGGGAGAAAGATCTGCGGCCGCCGAACAGTCATTCTCGAGGGAACATCCCACGAGGTCTTCCTGGATTCAATGGTGGGGACTCTAGCTTCACAAACTCAGATACGGTGGGAAGTTCGAACTTCAATTCTCAAGGCTATGGTGAGCCAAACCCACCCGATGTTGCAGTTATTGATGGTTCTGCTAACTATGCAGCTGGTCCGGCTGGTGAAAATGTACAGGTGTATTAATAAAGGTTACTAAATGGGCACTACATGGTGGGGTTTTACTGACCAAACTTGCATATGGTGGCTATTATTTTTCGAGTGCCTCTTCTAACGAGGTTTTAGTCAGTCTGGTGGATGGTAACTGTTATTTCAGTTTTATAAGAACCTGTTCTATTTTAGGAGAATTTGTGACAGCATGGCTCTGGCGTTGAGAAGAACTTGCTTCTGATCACTCCTACAGAGGGATGAGGTTGATATATATGGTAATTGAAGATTTCGATCTGCACCTATGGCAGCCCCAACTGCTGCCTATTGAGAGTTACATTGGTTACAAAGTAACAAGATACTGAAGTTTATGCATTGTTTTGATAATGGAGTCAATTTAATGGAGTTGAGTTTGTATTTGTTCCAGCAGTTCTTAAGAGGTTTTATATTATGAGAATGATCATTATTGGTTGATGTATGGTTTCAGAAATCTCGACGTTGACGCCTATGATTTGTAGTTACTGGAAACTGCATTTCGTGTTCTCCAGGAGCCTTTGTGCTGCAAAAAGACTACTATATATATATATATATATATATATCTCATCTATGGGTACTTGGGGTTTGATATTGTTGCAAATAATATCATATGCTGCCCTTACGGATAAATAAATGCATGGCAGGTTCTGATGTCTTGCATTATGTATCTATTCAATCCTTGGCAGGCTGCAATGTTCATGTCAGTTTTTCTACTTCAATAAAATCTTGTGCAAAATATAGGTGGAGTGAATTCTTCAGTGTTGTGATTGTGGCATGCACCTAATAGGACAGGTAAAACAGTTCAAAGCCTATCTTTTTTTAACTAATTTTCTGCGATAAGAAAAATAAAGTAGATTTTTCTAAGGTTCCATCTTGTTTGGGTGTGAGAGAAATGAAATTTTCACTAGAAAGTATAGAAGGAAAATTTTGTAAGGGTGGGGTGGGTGGTTTGGAATTATATGGGTGCACCTTTTTGTCACCAAGCACTAGCTCAACAAGAGTTACAGCTTCTTGTAAGCAGCTCTTATTCCACCTGTAGCACCGCTTACGAGAGCATGCAAGGGAGTGTAACAACGATTTCTTTTGCACTCCCCTTTTCTATTTCTCTCTTTTTTTAGAGGTATTATTGCATACTTGAGTAGTGAAATCTTCGTTCCTTTGTATCTGAGCTGTGAGTAGCAGGCTTGTAAGCTCGTGCAACACATTCTGGTGATAAGAGTTAATGTATTTCTTTTACTCTGTGATCTCTATCCCTCCGGTCTTACTTATTGAGGCGTTTCCTCTGTTTGCTTGGCTGCTTTTCGCGCTTTTGAAGAAATTGCTTTCAGCAAGCTTTGAAAGAAGAAGGGCTGGGCAGACTAGGTTGTTATAAGTGAGTATCTTTCTAGGTCTGTTCGTTTGGAAAAACGAATAAAAGCATTTTGGTGAAGTGAGAAGTAACCTTTTTTTTCGTAGAATTGAGCAACTCGGGATGCATTTGGGCAGTTGAGGCCAGTGCCTGGTGCCCAATGGATGCATAACGTGGTTGCTTGGTTGGGCATTACACTCTAGTTGAACCCAGATAGGGGTGAGGTGATTTACAGTCAGGCTTGCCTTACAATTGTCATCATTTAGTGGAATATGGGACAACATGTGCCTTTCTCCTAACAGAAAGATTTCCCCATTGTATTTTTCTCAGAAGTTATTTATATCAGGCCAGGGCCAAAAGGGATATTTAAAATAGTTTTCAAGGGTTCATTGGCTATGTAAAATGATAGTATTTATCTTAATTAATGATAGTATTTATCTTAATTAAAAAACTAGTGTTTTCGGCCAAAAGGGTAAGATTATAGATTTTTTTTTTTTCACAATTTTTTGTTACAACAAGATTTTCTCTATAAATATGTCAGAATAGTATTGGGAATTTATGAATTGAATTTTATAGAAAAAATAATATAGTTTTATAAGGAAAAAAAAAAAAAGGATATTGAACCTGTCTCATCCATAAAGTTATTAGGGAAGACAAATTTGGAAAACCAACTCATATCTCTCTTCCCCCAACTTTTTTTTTTTGTTGGGTGAAATATTCATTTCCCCTCTTTGAACGGGATAAATATGAGAACCCACTGCTAACTCCAATGACCATCCCTTTTCAATAAGCCGCTGATAAGAAATCCTCTTCCCAAAAAAGTTATAAAAATTATAAAAACTAATAATTTGGAACACCAAAAAGTAAATCCTATAGTCCCCACAAGAGTTCACCTCTGGCAATTTCCCACATGAACCTGTTAAAATTTTCTAAATGGTGTTAAATATCTAGCATAGGCATGGTTCTAAGGCACCGTTTGATAACATTTTTGCTGTTTCTAAGAAATGGTTTTTCACGTTTTTGTTTTTTGGTGTTTGATAAACTTGTTTCTCGAATTGAGTAGCATTGGGTAAATTCCTTTGATCGGTGTACGTTTTGCTGGGGAATTCAAATTTCAATCCCAAACAATGATTCAGTAATTGATTCATAAAGGTCTAGAGAGAAGTGAAAGAAATCTACGGAGGAATCGATGGATGTGGATTTAAGGCTTACACTAGCAAAGCAAAAATTTAGTGTATTCCTCCTCGTTTCCCTGAAGAATCTTCGAACTTTGGAAAGCTGTTAAGTAAGGTAAATGCTAGGTTGGGAGATGCAACTTTTCATCGGGGGTCCATCGGTGTTTTGGCCCACAAGTTGTTCAAAGAAATGGAAAAACAAGTCTGACTTGTTTCTTCAAACCCGTTTTTAGACACAAAAATAAGAATAAATTTTTATTTATGTTTCAAAAAACATGTGAAACGAAATAGGTTTATCAAATAGTTTTGGGGGTGTTTTTCCATTTCTAAGCATAGAAAAATGGAAAAACACGCTTCTGAAAATGTTATCAAACGGTGCCTAAGTATCGGAATTGGTAGCACATCTAACAATTAGAGTTTGGCCATGACTTTTCTTTTTGACATTCTATTCTTTCTAGTGTTTAATTTTCTTTTGTCATTAAAGAAAAAAAAAATAGCTGACCAATATCTTTTCGGTTGAAAGATAAGACCAAGGATTAAAAAAAGTCATAAAATCTGTTTTTTCAAGGGAAAATAAGGGTATTTCTGTCCAGTATAGGCAATCTGTTCCTGTATCGTATTGGTTTTAGGAATAACTGATACCTGTTCTGATACTGTGCACTAAAACCATGAGTATAGGGCAACTTAGGGATGTGCCTTAAAGGAAGTGGGGTCTTGGGACACCCTCACCCAAAACTAAAACAATACTAGACCCCTTCCCCAAAACTAAAATAATACTTCTCCAATAACTGCCGTGTGGCAATTCAGTTGGGGCTGAAAATCTGTAGATATGTGAGACATAAAGTCCTTTGTTTATCCGTCAAATTTCAGTCCAATCCGAATTTACCAAGTGGCAAAACAAGATATTGATAACCAGAGACAACCAAGGGACTGGATAGAAGTTTCAATCCAATATAGGTTCCCCTGAGGATTATACTCTTAAATCTGCATTCACCTATGTATGGAGGGCTGGTTTGAATTGCTCTCTGGACCTACCAACCGTACAATTCTCCCGGAACATTCTGCGAATGATCCGAGACCAGCCCTTAATTTTTTTTTCCATTAAGATGCAGTTTCTTTTGAGGAAGAAAACAGGGAAACAAGCATGTTGCATAACCTATATGTGTATCTATTAATCACAGGAGAAATACAATACCAACCCTCCCACCCTCCCACATACAAGCACACAAAGCTGAAAGGGATAAAAAGGGGGAAAAAATGAGAGAAGGAAAAATGAACTTGGATTCCTAGGCATTAGTAGTCTATATCTGCTGGATGGTTACATTGTTTACTGAGGGAAAAAAACTGCAAACCAACCCCACAAGCATCAAACTACATCACCTTTTAATTTACAAATGGTTCTGTTCATTTCCTTCCCCAACCCCAACCCCAACCCCAATCCCCTCCCTTTCCTCTTCAAATATTGTACATGAGTATCACCCATTCTTGAATTTTCACATATTCACAACTTCCCCACCATGACAACATCTGGGAGATTATATATATAATGTCACACACAAAACTATCTCAATTGGAATTTTCTTTTCTCTTGCTATAGACCATTGCCACCCCCCCATCAAACAAATACGTCACGTCGCTTTTTGGGGTTTGGATCAGGGTTCCCTTTTCTCATCATTGCAACAAACTCATCATAGTTGATCCGACCATCCTGCAATGATTAGAAATGTTTCTAAGAATCGGAGATTCATATATATAATTATGCAGTATTGGATAAGTAATATAACCATTGCTTGCTGTTCTGATCATATAAGCTATGCATTCAAGTTTTGAGAATCAATTGCTAATTCCTTATTATAAAAACAAACACAGTTTTCATTAAATATTCAGTTCTAATTTGGTGTTTTCTCGATGAATTAAGGATTCAGTTCCCACAAGATGTTCCTAGGTGATATGTACAACTAAAGCTGCATCATTTCATGTTATGCCTATTTATTGCTTACATTGTCACCATCAACTTCAGAAAGGATTTCTTTGATGTCTCTGCCATCATGCATGCCAAACTCACGGAGAGCTTGCTCCAATTCTTCTGTAGTAATAAACCTGAAAAAAAAAGAAAAAAAGAAAAAAAAGAAAACGAAAGTACTATCAATGACTCGAGAAACTTAATAACCACAAAAAACAATGACTTGAGAAACTTAATAACCACAAAAAACAGCTAAAAGTTGCCTATCCATGATTTCAAGATGTGGTTTTTAATTTACTATTGCTACATACCCACTTTTATCTTTGTCAAAATACTGAAATGCGGTGTAAAGATGCTCTTCTCTATCCATTCTATTCAGATGCATTGTCGCTGTGATGAACTCATCGTAGTCTATGGTTCCATTGCCATCAGCGTCAGCCTGTTTCAAAAAATAAAATGTGATAAATTATAAAGGAACCACTAATTCTGTATGGTTTTAATAGCTCAAAACTTCAAGGGAAATTTTTTTCCCTCAATAATCATACTTGTGGGAACTTACAGCTTCCATCAGTTGTTTAACTTCATACTCAGATAACTTGGTTCCCTGCTTGGAGAGTCCTTGTTTCAGCTCTTCAAGTGTTATAGTTCCACTACTGTCAGTGTCCATGTTCTTGAACATCGTCTTGAGTCCCTGGATTTCTTCCTCTGATAGACAACCTGATATAACCTACCAAATTCAAAATAAGTAGTGAAGTTCAGCAGAATAAATACATTGAATTACATGGTTTTGACTAAAAGATCTTTTAGGTAGAGCTGATAGCTGTCGATGTCCAAACCTTTGAAAGCCTCAGATGTACAATGTTGTTATAGTATTCTATTTGTGTTAAATCATTGAGAGTTACAATTTATTTCATTAGGAAAACTCAAAATATGAAGATTTTGCATGGTAAAATTTGAGGTATGAAATATACCCGAAGAGCAACTTTCTTGAACTTATTCATTGCTCTAAACTGTTTGAGCCTGTTGAGGACAGCATTATCAAGAGGTATATCAGGTGCATCTCCGTCTTTGATCCATGGGTGATCTGGAAATCACCGTAAATGGTTAGCAAGTGTAGAACCTTTAATAACCGATGCTAAAAATACTTGACCTTAACTCAAAAATGCATTTTTCATTTGGTGGGTCAAAAAGACAAGAACATGCCAAAGTTGGTTGAATTTAGTCCTGGCTGATTTAAAGTATTAGCTTATGGTTAGCACATCAAAGGGAAAACAGCAACTAAAAGCCACTCTTCTAAATTTTCTGCTTCAATGTGATCATGAGCAATTGGGCATATTCATTCAGATGGAACATCTCGCTCTTGCACCAATATTGGTTTGATGATACTCTTTGATCAAGTAGGGGTTACACTCTTCAGTTTGTGACAATTTACATCTATTCTTGATTTGACCTCTGATTTCTTGATCTTTATCTTGCTTTCACTGTTGGTTCTATTATTTCTTTGGAACTGCCAATTACTGATTTTTAAAAATCTAGTCTATATGTTTGTCTCAGAAATTCCTACCAAAAGGCCTCAATGCATTGTGACTGATTGTGTAAACTCATCCCCCTAACAGAACTATTCCAACCATGGTTTAGACCTAGTAGACAACTCTTTGCTGTTCTCAAAATCCAGAAACCCTAATTTGACAATTCTTGAGGAACTGAATCATACTTACTAAGAACTTGGAATGCTGTCAACCTTTGCTTGGGTTCTGCATGTAGCATCTTCCTGACAAGATCCTTTGCTCCAGATGAAATTGAGGGCCATGGATCGCTTGTGAAGTCAACATGACCACGCAAGATTGCATTGAAAATTCCATTCTCCGACTCTGTCCATTGATTTTAGTTAGATTTTCATGAATTCAGGCATCTGCTTATTTTTTCTCTTTTTTTTTTTTTTTTTTTTTTTGGGAAGGTGAGTGGTGGGTGAAGTATTACCAGGTCATGAATAAAGCAGTACGAGATAGAAGCAAGGAAAAGCAGCCAATAAAATGTGCAAGAAGAGAAAATCACCAGCCCAAAATGGAGGAACTCCACTGAGAAGTATATACAACATGACACCAATACTCCATATATCCACTTCTGGACCATATTTTCTCTTCAAGACTTCAGGCGCAATGTAATATGCGCTGCCAACGATGTCTTTGAACACTTCGCCTGTTAGAAGGATTAAAGCAAATAACTCTTAGTTGAACTGAAAACTAATTAACAACTTTGGGAAACCTCCATGCTAATGCTCATTATTCAAAAAAAAAAAAAAAAAAAAAAAAAAAAAAAGGGTGGGGGGAGGAGGGTGGGTAAGATTATTCTCCAATCGTACAACTCAGGATATATTTTGCCATTGCTTGACTCAAGGTTTAATAATGACTGAAGAAACATAAACACTAATTTTGAGAAGCTTTTCATTCTTCTCTGAAATGATTATGAAGCTAATGAAACTCAAGAAATGGTAATTACTCTGACTGAAGCATGAAGTACATTAACATTTCCCCTTTCAATTTCAATTGAAGTCATATTTAAATTATCTTAATTTTCTCTATACAACCGCGACTTTAAATCCCCTTCAGTCATTTCAATTTAAATTTCAGTTGCTCTGGATCCCACCCTTTCCCCTGAAATTGAGATATACTCTTCAGCCCCACAACTATAATAGGCATATCAAAATAATCTGAGAACAGAAAATCTTCAGTTTTCCAAAAGTAATAGGCCAAAACCAAAATCTAGTTAATTACATGAATAAGATATAAGCTACAAACCTTCTTTGAAGAACACAGAGAGACCAAAATCTGTAGCCTTGAGAGGGGAATCCTCATCCTTGTTCAACAGAAGGAAATTTTCTGGCTTGAGATCCCTATGTACGACTCCCATTGAATGACAATTATGAACAATCTGTACAATTGTCCTCAACAATGAAGCTGCCGCTCGCTCTGTGTAATGCCCCTTGGCAATAATCCGGTCGAAGAGCTCTCCTCCGGCACACAATTCCATCACTAAATGTACTGAATGTTTATCCTCATAAGCCCCTTTCAACTCAACAATGTTGGGTTGACCTGTCAAATGGTACATGATCTGAACCTCCCTCCTAACATCCTCAATATCCTCCTTGTTTGTAAGTTTTCTTTTCGCAATTGTCTTGCAAGCAAACTGCTCACCTGTGACCTTATGGGTACAAAGATGGGTGATTCCAAATTGTCCCCGACCAAGCTCTTTCCCTATATTGTAGGTTGCCCGGACATCTTCCATTGGCCGTCCCAAGACATGTCCAATGGGGACAGGCTTCGAATGCTTGGCGGGCGGTTCAGGGGTGGGTGCAACGCTGGAAAGCTTGGGTGGGGAGACATTTTCAGGAGCTCCATTCTCGGCATTGGGATCCTCACTTCCGGTTTTCAATTCGGCTTTTTCGGTTTTAGGGGCTTGTTTATTCCCATGGGAGAAACAATTACCCATGGTAGAAGGGAAAGATTGAAGGAAGGGTCAGAGGTGACGGAGGGAGGAGTGACAAATTGGGGTTCAAAGAATGAGTTGTTTGGAGAAGGATATGCATGTATACAGGAAGAAGAAGAAGGCACAAGCATGAAAAAGGGAAGGTGGGAAGAAGAAAGAGAAGAGGTTGGACTAATGAAGAATCTACAGAGAGGATTGATGGTGGGGCATTGTTGGAAAGATTGTGTTTTGAAATGGGTTTGAAAGAGTCGTTGGTGCAAAGTGGGGGGGGGGGGGGTTTCAGGTCAGAGACAAGAGAGAGGTTGGGAGCATTTGGCGGGAACCAACCGTTTTCCCTCTTTTGAGATTTAACGGCTAAAACAATTGGACCGCTGTGAGAGGGATGAAACCTGGAGTGAGATGGCTTTGGGTTGGACATTCCTGTCTTGTTTTTGTTTTGACAGAAGTTCCCTTGAAGAATGGTCAGATTTGTATGTTGTGCCCATAAGTCGACAGAGCTGATGATCTCAACTGTTCAGCTTTTTATGCAGATTTTTATTTATGGGAGAGAGGTCATTGAGCAAGAAAATAGCCCCTCCGTAAAACAAGGGAAAAGCTGCGTATATTATGATTTTCTTTAGAATTTGTAGTGGGGAGAGCCTCGTGCATTGAGTATGCCTTTTAATTCTCTGTGCAAGTAGCGTAGAAGAACACTAATGAGGTGCGATGGAATGGTTTTTTACATAGGAGGGCAATGAGATCATTTCTACATTTCATATATGAGAGAGAGAGAGAGAGAGAGAGAGAGAGAGAGAGAGAGAGATTGTGTGCTGGCTCATATAACTTTTTCCCCTTAATTTAGGGGAAAAGATCTCCACAATGCCAGCACAAAACCATGACTAAATTTGACTCCTCTCTTGAGCTGTGATCACCCAAGTCACCATAGCTACCTAGGCGATCGACATATGTTCAAGTAGTGATCCAATGGCTATACTTTTATTGACCAGAACAAAGGCGTCACGTCTCAAGTCATTGGATCACCACTTGGACATATGTCTTTCGCCCAGGTAGCTATGGCAAGACCTAGATGATCATTGCTCAGGAGAGGGTCTCGATCCAAAACTGTATCCCCTTATTTGATGAGTTTTTCATAATATCTTCCTCCAACGACCAAAATTGTACACGTGCATTGGAGGGAACATATTCTTAATTTATATTCCAAATTGTGGACCAGATGACGTTGGTTGACTTCATGGATTCGTATGTTACATACTGGCCCTAATATTGTGTTTAAACGCTAAAAATTCTTCAATTTTTTTGGAAGCAGTTGGATTAGTATCTTTCGTCTCGGAAGAAGAAGTAGATCCACAATGAGATACAGAGATTTTCAATTCAATGGTCATACCTAGTGCGTGAGGTTCCCACCATTGCATCTGGAGAGTGTCATTATGTAGGTAGCCTTACACCTGCTTCGCAGAGAGGTTGTTTCTTGACCTAAACCCATGACCACTTCGCATAATTTAAAATCATCAGATCAAATTGGTTAGGATCGTCTGGATCGAATTGGTATTGGTAGAGACCGATCTCCAATCCTAACCAATCCGATAACAATCCACGGGTAAGGTATAAATGTAAAATGGTTCAAAAAACTATTTTTTTTTTCTTTTAAATAAGGATAAATCTGTCCGATCTAGATCAATCCCACTGATACTAAGACTGGTCTTGAGTTTTAAAACCTTGCCAAGATTCGTAATCTCGGGCCTTCTTTCATTTTGGTTATGTAATTTCTCTAGATCGGACAGATTTACCCCCCCTCTTTTTTTCTTAAATCGATTTTATCATATTTTCACCGTCTGTTTTGGATCGGTCTTGATCAATAAAATAGTTCCAATCCAAGTGATTTCATTGGTCTTAATCCGATTTTTAAAATCATGTCACTTGATCAGAATGGAGCAACTTTACCATTGTATCAATAGTCCTCTCTTAAAGATTCTTAATGATCTGCCGATGAGGTTCGTTGGTTTTGGTCGATTGCTTCCGGTTTGGCTGCTTGAGATTTTGTTTATCTTAACCAGTCAAAGCTTTTAATAAGTATTCATGTGATTATTCTACCAAAAAACGAAAAGTGTTCATGAGATTAGGTTCGATAGAAAATGTTTTGTGGACTGAAGAAAAAAAAATAAAAATTGGAAGTATTCTAAATTCGCGTGTAAGGTGGTAGCAGTTCAAGGGGTATTCGGTTTGACCAGCCACCATTTATTTCACTATAAAATCTTTGATGGAAAAAATAATTAGGTGGAAGTTTTTCTTCATGGTGGGTGAAGAGAATTTAGCCATTAGACTCAGGTCTCATTATTTTCTTTTACCCCAACTTTACAAAGTTCGAAATGTTTGTGCACTATTCCAGACATCCTATCCAACCATTTGAACCCATTGATTAAAAGATTCTCTCATGTCCGTGGGTGAACGAAAATCATATGGGGCAATAAAATGACCACCCGCCCCTCCCCTTGATGCTCGTGTGCGCACTTTCATTGGCCCTCGTTGGTGTAAAGACCACGTAGCCTAGCCGCCAACTTTTGGTAAGCTAGCAGCATGCACCAATCTCAAGGTTAGACAGAGAGTGATACAGGCTGGACACCCTTGTAACGTGCCCAACTATTTCCCTTTTATTTTATATATTTTTTTGTCATTTGGTATTTTTGGTTGTACACCACGAATAAGCATATTTGAACTTTCAACAAAAAATAGGTATATTTAATATAATTGGGTGATTTGATGGTTGCTGGTTTGAAAAGAAACAACCTATCCACAATGCCGGGGTAAGAGTTGTAAGATTGAATACATATCTACTTCTCCTTAGACCCTGAAATCGCAGAGGCTTGTGCATTGAGTATGTCCCTTTGCCTCACCAATAAGCTTATTTGAACATGATTGAGCGAGAAAAAGGATCAAATGATGGGAGGTGTCCTCCATGAATGCTAAAGTACCAATAAACAAGATAACACCATTGTTTTGGGAGGAAAACATCATAAATTTTGAAAAGGTGGTTGTACATATTGCAATCAAATTTTGAACAATGAAACAATCACAACCCTAAATGATTTAACACCCAAAAGTCCCTCACAAAACTA
>NW_024868160.1:0-10682 GCF_013358625.1 Macadamia integrifolia
CCTCTCCTCCCGGTGATGGATAAAATTAAAGGAAGGATGGCTGGTTGGAAAGGAAAGCTCCTCTCCATGGCTGGTAGGGTGGAGCTGGTTCGATCTGTTATTTCTGGTATGCCGTCCCACAACTTCTCTGTATACTGGTGGCCTAGCTCTTTACTGAACATCATGGAGAGATGGATGAGGAATTTCATTTGGAGTGGCGATCCTGAAACAGCCAAAGGAGTTACAGTTAGTTGGGACTCAATTTGCAAGCCTAAACAAGAAGGAGGGCTGGGAATTAGGCGTCTAAGGGATGTCAATAAAGCTTTTCTCTGTAAGCAGGTATGGAATATAAGACACTCTACATCAGCCCTGTCCAGCATTATTAATGCTCGATTTTTGAAGAAAAATGGGGAGCTTAAGAAAGGGTATAAATCTTCCACCATTTGGCCAGGCCTTCGAAGAATGTGGTCTCTTGTCTCTAGCAAAGAGCGATGGGTGGTGGGTAATGGGGTTTCCATAAACTGCTGGAAAGATAGATGGGTTGACTCTGAATCTTTTCAACAAAAGGCAGGTTTGAGAGATGAGTTGTTTGCATCTTCCTCCATGACAGTTGCGGCCTTTATTGACAATAATGAGTGGAACTTCCCCATGGTTTCATCTTCTCTTCTTCAAGATTTTTTTCTCGCTGCTTCAACTATCAATATCCCTAGAGGTAACATAAAAGATACATGTATTTGGACCCTCTCTACCTCTGGTCAGTTCAGTACTTTCTCAGCCTGGAATGATATTCGCCGCCGAAATCCCAAGGTTCCTTGGCATGAGCTGGTCTGGATGAAAGGCCTCTCTCCTCGTCAGTCAATTTTTGGCTGGCGTCTGTGTCACCAGAAGCTTACTACTGATGATATCATTAGGAAAAAAGGCATCTCTTTAGCCTCCAAATGCATCATGTGCGGTCTTCATGCTGAGACTCTACCCCATCTCTTCTTAAATTGTAGTGTTTCTCGGGTCCTTTGGGAAAAGTTCTTCAGCTGTTTTGGTTTTCATTGGAAGGATCAATCCTCCATTGCTGATTTGATATCCTGGTGGAAACGAAAGTGAAGAATTTTGTCGGTAAAGGATCCTTGGGCGGCGGGTTTGATTATTATAACCGACACTATTTGGCAAGAAAGGAATCATCGATGGCATGGTGGTAAGAGTACGGATGCCTCTCTGCTATTCATGAAAATATTGAGAACGCTCAAGGAGTCTAATCTCAACTTAAAAGGGGTCATTCGGACTACTGCTGATCTTCTTTGCTGCAGGAAACTAGGGTTACATGCAGTTCCAGGCGACCCTCCTTCCATTCTTGAAGTCATTTGGTGCAAGCCTCCACTCGCCTGGTCAAAGATAAACATTGATGGTAGTTCCATGGGAAACCCTGGTCGAGCAGGAGGAGGGGGTGTCATTCGTGATTCCAATGGGAAAGTTATATTCTCCTTCAAGCATTTCTTTGGCATCAGTACGAACTACTATACAGAATTCATGACTTTTCTTCATGGTATCCGCCATGCAATGGGTCAAAGGATTACAAACTTGTGGATTGAATCTGACTCTGTGGCAGTAGTCACCGCTGTTCAAGGCAAGTCTCTCCCTTGGTTTGCCCTGCGAGAGTGGCTCTCTTTACAGCACTACCTCAATTCTATATCCTGGAAGATTTCTCATTGCTACAGGGAAGCCAATCCTATTGCGGATTACCTCGCAAAATCAGCTGCAAAAACAGGATTATCTGGAACCATGGAGGAATTTCCTACTCATATTATTGAGGAGATTAGATGGGATTCTTTCTCCAAACCAAGATTTAGATTCTGTAGATAGCTTTGGAGGTCCCTGCTGATGGCAATGCCGAAGGTGGGGTTCTTTCTTTTGCTTTGGTTTTTTCTTGCTGTACCCTGATATCTTTTTTATTCTCCATTTTAATACAATTTTGATTTCTAGCAAAAAAAAAAAAGTGACCCATCAACACATTTTTGTTTTTGGGTAATTTACAGTGCCACCCCCTGGAGAATGCCATAATTATAAGAACACCCCCTTTGTTTCATCAAATTAGATTCAAACCCCCTATCGTCAATCACTGTTAAGTCAAGAGTTAAAATGACCCTTATACCCTTTTCACTAAAACTCATTTTACCCTTCTCACCTTTACCCCACCTATTCCACCCTATCCCCACCATCTGGAACTCCCTCACGGTAAGCCCCATCTCTTAGACAACCCTCTTTTGGAGAATGGCTATGGCTTTCCCTCCATTTTCTTGGTGGTTATGGAGTGGATAATATAACGAACCTATTGTGCATATCCTTTGGTGCTTCTTAAAATTCTTTGTTTGATTTGGGATTGGGTGTGTGAGAATCTGATATTGTGAAATTTCCTTTCATTGAAAATGGGGTAATGAAGTTTCCTTCAACGAAAGGGGGTACGATGCACTCCACGCCGAGAAGGATTAAATAAAAATGGCATAGTATAGAAAGAGAAAAGAATCGGTAGGAATTATGAAGAAAACCAATTATCCAACTTACTTGTAGGAATCAAACAATTGGTCATAAATAATGGGCTAATGCACTTAATAACGGGAGAAAGCTCCTATGACTTTTCCCCAACAACAAAAACGATAAACAGCCATGCCCCTCACAACGAAGTGGACATGAATTGTTTTATTTTGGGGTATTATACCAATTTTAAATGACCTTCGACCTCCTCCAAACCTGAAGGCTCCAACCATGATCCCTTTCTTTCCTCAATTTGTTATCAGCTCTGCAACTATAATGGGGACGTACGCTCCAGCAACCGCCAAGACTCTCCAAATCCCAGGAAGGAGTGGAACGGGAAAAAATCCATCTTGGTTTTTAGGTAGTGCTAATGGATGTGGTGGATGGCTTGCAAGTCGCAGGAGAGGAGTGGTTGCCAGAGGATAGGTGTTCGTTGCAAGGTCCTGCGTCGTCGATGCCACCGCCGCTGCTCTGAAAAATTGTCGGTGGATAGGTAAATTAGGTCTTGGAATTGGAACGGGGAGCAAATCGATTTGGATGAAAGAAATAGTAACTTATTATAAAGGTATTTTAGGTACTTCATATTTAATAGGGCAAAATGGTATTTAGAAAAAAATGGACTGGTGATGTCAGTATTTTTGGTATATTTTGTAACAATGACTGACGGTAGGGGGGTCTGAGTCTAATTTGGTGAAAAAAATGGGGTGTTCTTATAATACTAGCATTTTTAGGGGGTGACATTGTAAATTACCTTTTTCTTATTTTGTAGAAACCCATCAAAACAGTGAAACACGTTAACACAATTACATTATTAGTAGTGATTAATCATCAATTTTGTGGTTCTAAACCAAATCAAACTGAAAAAATAACCTATAAAATCATAACCAGAACATTTATATATATATATATATATATAGTGCAGTTGGATTCAAACATAAACAATGGATTCCAAATCTAATAAAAAGTTTCCATTACATTTTGACACCCTTTAGTAAAATAAAGGATGAAAGTGTCTTGTAGACAAATAGGTGGCCTTTCTCTTACAAGATTCAACATATGCATTCAAAGGCATAAAACGAGAATCCTTTTTCTAGCAATCAGAAAAATCGACCAACCCACCAACAGTGACAGACAAATTGACACATAGGCAAAATGGTTATGGGTCCTACAAACCCAGATTTAGTTAGTTTTATTTTTATTGTGTTTCTACAAGTAGATATTATAAAATAATAATAATAATAATAATAATAATAATAATAATAATAATAATAATAAATAAATAAATAAATAAGTGTTTCTATGAGTAGATTTCCAATAATAAATCAAATTTATTGATAGCGAAAAGAAAATATTTACAACACTAGGAGACAACCTTACCTACGGCTTATAGCAAATCGTAAATCGGGCTCTAAAAGACATCTAATAAGAGACCCAAACAGTTATAGGAGCATCAACCAAGCCATACAAGAACTAAGATCACGAATACATCATCTTAGGCACCGTTTGATAATGTTTTTGTTGTTTCTATGTATATAAATAGCAGAAACGGCTTTACACGTTTCCGGAAACAAAAATGGATTTTTTTGTATTTGATAAACTTATTTTTCAAAACGTTTTTTGCAGACATAATGTCAATAAAAACCCAATAGTATCATCGGATGCCCAAAAGGAAGAGAGGGTTCGGTTTCCTTTTTTGGGTTTAAATAGTTGAGAGATTTATCGGGCAGAACAGTTTTTTTTTTCTCTCAAATTCGTTTGTAAAAACGACGAAACAAGTGGGACTTGTTTCATCAAAGTCGTTTCTAAAATTGTAAATAGGCATAAATTTTGATTTATGTTTCTAGAAAATGATGAAACATAACAACTTTATCAAATGCTTTTTAGGTTGTTTCTCTATTTCTGAGAATAAGAAAACGTAGAAACAATAAAAATGAAACGTCGTCAAACAGTGCCTTAAGATCTAAATAGAGAGGACTTCCCACTTCTAAATAAGAAACTAGTTCCCAGGAGTTTTGGGCCCCCAAAGAGGAACCACCTTGCAACAATCTACCACATTAGCTCGAATGTCCCTAATGATAGTCAAATGGGTCTAGGTCATTTGGTTAGTTTCTCCTTGTGAGGTTGATAGTCAGTACTTATTATAATTAGTCATCATAACTCGTCAATCTTTTTGCATGATTCTTTGAGCTCATCTCTATTTATATTCTCCATGTAACCGACCCAATTAAATTAGGATAAGATTTTAGATATTTTTGTTATTCTACTTCGTATACCCCTCCCCCTCCCCCTCCCCCTCCTGATTCTTTGCAATAAATTGTTATTCCTAAAAAATAGATAAATAAACCCTTTTGCCTACAATCTCATTGAGGCCTCAGACATAAAAGGACTCATCAGCGACCTCCACCAAAGCTACAAAAGGCAGGCTTGGAGTCTGTAGGATAGCGATTCCCTCTCATAATGCCCATGTTAAGTCACATTTCTAACAACTAAAGTAGCATTCCGAAAGAGAAAACTGAACCATAAACCCCTCCGCTGTCAATATCTTCATATGTGGAACACACCTCCCATGAATGAACAATGGAAGATACACGGAACCTTTTTTCTGGTAAGTAAAACGTGGAACTTATGGATGAGACAGTGATGCACTCTCTTTTTCTTTTCCTTCTTTTTTCTCTTTCTATGTGTGTGGGTAGGTACGATTCTTCATTTTCATAAATCCATGTTTGAACTTTTGTTTTTTTTCTATTCTTTTCAACTGAATCTCATTTTTCTCTAACACAACTTACAAAAGAGTCTAGATCAGCTGCACGTAGGTGGAGAGGAGTTACTCTTCTTTGGTTAGATGTCACTTGACGAAGAGAGTTTTTTTTTTGTCATTACCTATATTTCGAAGTTATCACTTTGGATGGAGTCGGGTACTCCCGTTTTCTTTTCCTTCTTTTTTCTCTTTCTATGTGTGTGGATAGGTACGATTCTTCATTTTCATAAATTCATGTTTGAACTTTTTTTTTTTATTCTTTTCAACTGGATCTCATTTTTCTCTAACACAACTTACAAAAGAGTCTAGATCAGCTGCACGTAGGTGGAGAGGAGTTACTTTTCTTTGGTTAGATGTCACTTCACGAAGAGAGTTACACCACAATGTTACCTTCCACAAGATTGTCTTTCCCTTTTCTGGTCACAACCCTCTCCCCTCTCCATCTGTCTTACCTCTACCCTCCTCGGATTGCGACTTCCTTTTCCTAGAGCTGTCCTCTACTCCATTGGATTCCCTTACCTCACCATGTTCTCCGTCACTGAGTCCCCAACTGCCACCTTTCCCTTCTCCTCCTCTCTCACCTCCTCTTACACCTTCTCCTCCACCACCGCCTCCTCCTCCACCTTTGCCCTCGTGGCGCTCTACCCGCCTTCACATACGTCCTTCCTACCTTCATGTGACACCCAAAAATACGATAAATACCAGATTTGTCTGGGAGATCGGTGAGGGTGTACAAATTTTAGTCCCACATAACCTAGGGAGAAATTACTGAGCTAATTGATACATCTAACCTCCTTAATATGGCACAGCGCGTTTTAAAGCCTTAAGGCCCATGGGTCAAAGAGGATAATATTGTGCCACGGTCAATTAGGTCGGGACGTTACAAATGGTATCAGAACAGACACCGACAGCATGTGAAGCCACAACAGAACCCACCTGGGAGATTAGTGAGGTGTCCCCACCAAGAATACTGCAAGTACCAGGGGGTTCGGGAGATCGGTGAAGGTGTACAAATTTTAGTCCCACATCGCCTAGGGAGAGATTACTGGTCTAGTTAATAACTTCTAGTCTCCTTAACATGGCATAACGCATTTTAAAGCCTCATGGCCCATGGGAGAAAGAAAACAATATTGTCCCAAGGTTAATGGGGCTGGGGTGTTACACTTCAGGATTTTGTTTGTTTTTCCATCCCTTTCCCATGTTCCCCTCCCCAATCAGTGGCATCGGCATTGGGAGATACTACGCCATACTCCCTCTCGTCTCATCTTTCTTACAGTAATATTTTATATTCTCATTTTGCTTTCCTTACTGCACTTTCTGCTGAGTATGTACTTACTACCTACACTGAGTCCGTTAAACACCCCCACTGGCGTAATGCCATTGAGGCTGAACTCAAAGCCTTAGACAAAATAACACTTGGTCTTTGCCTCCTCTTCCTGTAGGTAAATCTCTTATTGGATGCAAATGGTTTACAAAATTAAGCCTCACACAGATGGTAGTGTTGAGTGCTACAAGGCTTGCCTCATTGCAAAGAGGTACACCCAACAAGAGGGCCTGGACTATACAAATATCATTGCTCCCATAGCCAAACTTGTCACTATTCGCAATCTCTTAGCAGTTGCTGCTATTCGGGGCTAGCACTTGCACCAATTAGATGTCCACAATGCATTTTCACATGGTGATTTTCATGAGGTCTACATGCGCATTCCTGTTGGTTACTCTAGCAAGGGGGAGTCTCGTTATTGTAAGCTCCACAAGTCTCTCTACAGTCTGAAGCAGGCTTCCCGCAATCAGTATTCCGCCCTTACCCATTCTCTCAAGGATACTGGTTATCGTCAATCCATAGCCAAATATTCTCTCTTCATTAAGTCCACTTCCAGCAGCTACACTATTGTCCTCATATATGTTGACAATATCATTGTGGCTGGTAATGATCCAGTGGTTATCAAGGGCCTCATTTCCTTTCTTTAGCATTGATTTCATATTAAGGATCTCGGCAACCTTAAATATTTCCTAGGGATTGAGGTCGCTCGCAGTTCTAGTGATATTTTCCTCAGCCAACGCAAGTACAATCTTGACATCCTTTCCGATGCTGGCATGTTGCTGGCTTGGTTTTGCAAATTTAGTTTCATTCATTCTTCATCTAATAGCTAGGGAGCCTCACTTTCTAGTTAGGGGGGACGTTAGTTCTAAGTATTTCTCATGTTTGGTGGTTACAACCACCTAGTCATCTTGTAAATTTTTTTTTCAGGGTGAAGTTTCTACTTTCAGATTATTCTTAATTAAATTTGTTTGTTTTCTATTTAAAAAATAAAATGACAAAAATCATGATTACAAAATTTTTATTTTATTTTTAATAAACTAATATCACTATCTTTATTTCTCTTTACTCGTAACAAATAGAATGACCCAAAATAAGTTTAAGAATCTAACAGAAAATATATGCTAGGCCTATCTTGCGTGAAATGGCCCTGCAAATACCAACATCTATAAATAGCCTTCTGTACAGAAGTTTGTATTTTCATATTTAAGTTTGGCTAAGAGTAAATTAGGGTGTCAAATGGTGCGATATTTGTTATTCGGTCTTGTTTTGATTCAGTCTACATTTTGATAAGGCAAAATCAAAATCGCATCGAATAAGAATAAGCTAAAATCGTAATCGTTTTCATCCAATTTCAGTTTTACCGCTTTATAATCAATTTTTGTTGTTCGATTCACAACCAATTTATAAGCGGTTTATAGTGTTAATTTTGAAAAACAGTTTGTAAATTCAATTTGTAATGTATTATATTTGGTTCACATTAAGAGATGAGATAGTAAGAAGTAGGAAGTAGAAAGTATGGAGATGGAAGATGGAGAGACAATAAAAGATTTACCGACCTTTATTGGACTTAGAGTTGAAGTAGAAGTTGAAAGTTGAAGTTGACATGAAGTGAGAAGACGATGGGATTTGTAATTGTTATAGGTAGAGGATAAAGACAAAAATTAAATATGTTAATATGTAACGTGTATTCAATCAAAACACGAATAATCAAATATAGAAATATAGAAGTGACCCATCAACACATTTTTGTTTTTGGGTAATTTACAGTGCCATCCCCTGGAGAATGCCATAATTATAAGAACACTCCCTTTGTTTCATCAAATTAGACTCAAATCCCCTATTGCCAGTCACTGTTAAGTCAAGAATTAAAATGACCATTATACCCTTTTCACTAAAACTCATTTTACCCTTCTCACCTTCACCCCACCAGTTCCACCTTATCCCTGCCATCTACAACTCCCTCACGGTAAGCCCCATCTCTTAGACAACCCTCTTTTGGAGAATGGCTATGGCTTTCCCTTCATCTCCCTCACGGTAAGCCCCATCTCTTAGACAACCCTCTTTTGGAGAATGGCTATGGCTTTCCCTTCATTTTCTTGCTGGTTATGGAGTGGATAATATAACGAACCTATTGGGCATATCCTCTGGTGCTTCTTAAAATTCTTTGTTTGATTTGGGATTGGGTGTGTGAGAATCTGATACTGTGAAATTTCCTTTCATTGAAAATGGGGTAATGAAGTTTCCTTCAACGAAAGGGGGTAATGTATTCCATGCCGAGAAGGATTAAACAAAAATGGCATAGTATAGAAAGAGAGAAGAATTGGCAGGAATTACGAAGAAAACCAATTATCCAACTTGTAGGAATCAAACAACAATTGGTTATAAATAATGGGTTAATGCACTTATTAAAAGGGAGAAAGCTCCTGTGACTTTTCCCCAACAACAGAAACGATAAATAGCCTTGCCCCTTACAAGGAAGTGGACATGAATTGTTTTGTTTTAGGGTATTATACCAATTATAAAAGACCTTCGACCTCCTCCAAACTTGAAGGCTCCAACCATGATCCCTCTCTTTCCTCAATTTGTTACCAGCTCTGCAACTATAATGGGGACATACACTCCAGCAATCGCCAAGACTCCAAATCCTGGGAAGGAGTGGAACGGGAAAAAGTCCATCTTGGTTTTTAGGTAGTGCTGATGGATGTGGTGGATGGCTTGCAAGTCGCAGGAGAGGAGTGGTTGCCGGAGGATAGGTGTTCGTTGTGAGGTCCTACGTCGTCGATGCCACCGCCGTTGCTCTGAAAAATTGTCGGTGGATAGGTAAATTAGGTCTTGGAATTGGAACGGGGAGCAAATCGATTTGGATGAAAGAAATAGTAACTTATTATAAAGGTATTTTAGGTACTTCATATTTAATAGGGCAAAATGGTATTTAGAAAAAAATGGACTGGTGATGTCAGTATTTTTGGTATATTTTGTAACAATGACTGACGGTAAGGGGTGTGAGTCTAATTTGGTGAAAAAAATGGGATGTTCCTATAATACTAGCATTTTTAGGGGGTGACACTATAAATTACATTTTTCTTATTTTGTAGAGACCCAGCAAAACAGTGAAACACGTTAACACAATTACATTATTAGTAGTGATTAACCATCAATTTTGTGGTTCTAAACCAAATCAAACTGAAAAAATAACCTATAAAATCATAACCAGAACTTTTATATATATATATATATAGTGCAGTTGAATTCAAACATAAACAATGGATTCCAAATCTAATAAAAAGTTTCCATTACATTTTGACACCCTTTAGTGAAATAAAGGATGAAAGTGTCTTGTAGACAAATAGGTGGCCTTTCTCTTACAAGATCCAACATATGCATTCAAAGGCATAAAACGAGAATCCTTTATCTAGCAATCAGAAAAGTCGACCAACCCACCAACATTGACAGACAAATTGACACATAGGCAAAATGGTTATGGGTCCTACAAACCCAGATTTAGTTAGTTTTATTTTTATTGTGTTTCTACACGTAGATATTATAAAATAATAATAATAATAATAATAATAATAATAATAATAATAATAATAATAATAATAATAATAATAATAATAATAATAATAATAAATAAGTGTTTCTATGAGTAGATTTCCAGTAATAAATCAAATTTATTGATAGCGAAAAGAAAATATTTACAACACTAGGAGACAACCTTACCTGCGGCTTATAGCAAATCGTAAATCGGGCTCTAAAAGATATCTAATAAGAGACCCAAACAGTTATAGGAGCATCAACCAAGCCATATAAGAACTAAGATCACGAATACATCATCTTAGGCCTCGTTTGATAATGATTCTGTTGTTTCTGTCTATATAAACTGCAGAAACGGCTTTACACGTTTCTGGAAACAAAAGTAGATTTTTTTGTGTTTGATAAACTTATTTTTCAAAACGTTTTTTGCAGACATAATGCTGATAAAAAACCCAATAGTATCATTGGATACCCAAAAAGAAGAGAGGGTCCGGTTGCCTCTTTTTGGGTTTAAATAATTGAGAGACTTATTAGGCAGAACAGCTTTTTTTTTTTTTTTTTTTT